>NC_043981.1:17424403-17679749 GCF_902150065.1 Myripristis murdjan
AGTGTTGACGTCTTGGGTCTAAATGTCAGGAAAGCTCTCGTCCTCCCTCTAGATTGTTGTGTTTGGTCCAAAATGCCATGAAAATTGTCCTCATCCTTCTTCTATAGTGGTATCTTGGGGTCCACATGTCAGTAAAACTCTCATCTCTCTTGTTGGATTGAGTCGAAACGTCAGTAAAAACCGCCGTCGTCCTCCTGCTGTGTTGTGTTGCGTCCAAACGTCGGGGAAACTCCTCTCGTCGTTCTTTTATTGCAGCGTCCTGAGTCCAAAGACGAGTAAAATCTCCTTTTCTTTCCTCCGCAGCGTCTCAGTAAATCGTTTGGTGTTTGAAAAAGCTCGTCTGCCTCCTTCTTGTGTGTTTGATCGGGTCCAAACGTCAAGAAAGCTCTCTTATCAAGTCTTCTAGCTTTTAATGTTGAGTCCACATGTCATGAAAACTCTTTTAATTCTCCTTCATCTTTGTTGTCTTGGCTCCAAATGTTAGAAAAACTCTTCTCGTCATCCTCCTCTTGTAGCATGTTGCATCGATTCTTCTCTCTTCAGCTTTCCAACAAGCCGCTGCTCATCTGCCTCATTCTTGTACGTCACATTGCCTCCAAACTGCATGAAAACTCTTGATTTTCCTCCTTCTAGCATCTTGTCTGACATCCAAATGTCCGCAAAACTCCTCCCGTCCTGTTAATTGTAGCCTCTCGGGTCCAGATGTCAGTAAAACTCGCCTCTTCCTCCTACAGCTTTCCAACAAGTTGCTTGGTGTTTACAACTTTCACCAACCTCTTTCTAGAATTCACATCGGGTCCAAAATATCAGGATGTTTCCCTTTTCCTCTTGTCAGGTTCAAAAGTCTGTGAACTTTCTTCTTCTTCTTCCTCCTTGATTGTCTTGTCGGGTAAAAATGTCATTAAATACGATTCTTGTCCTTCCACTGTGGTGTCCAAACATCAGTGAAGCTCTTTTTCCTCTTTTTTTTTTTTAAAGCTTTCTGATGTTTTTTATCACTAAGAGGAATTGCCTGGGTTGATCAGCGTCCAAACATTGTTCAAAGTAAAGGCAAAACATTAAGAAAAAAAGAAAAAGACCTGAAGTAGATCATTCGCTGCTTTGCTTCAGGCATTGTTCTCATCTGGCTAAAATGAAAAGATACTATCTTTGTAATATGCGGCAGGATATTTACTGAAGCATCGCTGCAGATGATGATGAAACACAATGAAAGGCTGAGGGAGAAGAAATCTCTCTGAAATCCCCTGAATATGTTCCCTGCTTTGTACATTTACCAGTGTTTTTTCGGTGTCTGTGAGAAAGATGGCTTGCTCACTCAGATCCATGCCAGTCTGCAGTCACAGAGCCAGCTGCTGCAAGGTGCTTTTGACGCCCCGGACGATGAAGGTCGTTTAAACCGTCAGCTTGACTTTAATGAAAGAAAATCACATGAATATTAATGTGCAGAGGAGCTTTTTATTAGTGTCGTGCTGAAGTTAAACATCTTATTCTACATCTTGTTGGTTAGGGTTAGGGTTAGGGGGTAGGGTTAGGGTTAGGGTTAGACTTAGGGTTAGACTCAAGATAGGGTTAGGGTTAGGGTCCCACGGCGGTGTGTTCAGGTTCCGGTTAACGTTTTGTCCCTTTTTTGAACTCTGCTTTGTGCCCACAAACATCGGCAAGCACTGAGCAGAGAGGCAGGGCTACACATGGACATTTTTTTGGGTTGGAGTTGGAGTTTGAATGGGCATCGGCGGCTCGAGAGGTCGCCTTTGTTGCTTTTAATCGCTTAGGAACAACTTGTTGCCGGGAAACTCGTGAGCGCAGTCTCAGCCCTGCGCCTCGCTCGGCTGCAGATCAGGAGTCTGAAGGAACCGATTGGCTCGGATTGATTGAGACCGGAGCCAAAGAGACACACTTGAGAGCAAATTAAAAGAGATTCCAGCGAGTATCGGCGAATACTTCACCATTTATCATCCGATACGTAAAAGCCGTGCCTCCTCCAGTCTGTGTTGAGTCAAACAAACGAGCCGTATTGACTTTGCTCATCGGTGCAGAATGCAACCAGGCAGTTTCGAGGACACAGGAGACTCAGGAGCTGCTTTGTTGCTGCGTAATTGACAATTACATCAATGTCCATGAGGCAGTCCCATCAGAAACAAACGGTCTCAGTCCTTGTGTGTGTCTGTGTGTGTGTGTTGCCTGCATCCCGAGGGACAGTGAAGTGGTCTTGTGAGTCTGTGGCTGCTGCTTTGAATCCTCAGACTGGCTCAGAAAATGCAAATTGGCAAGCCGAATGAGTAATCGTCTCCCTTGTGCCGAACAACTCGCTGTTATTTAAATGGTATTTATCCCGGGATGCATTCATGTTGTTAAAGCTGCAAAAGGTGAAAATTTCTACGCCTTTCCTATCGAAGCCTGGTTACATCTTATTTCATGAGTTATCTCTGATCTTTGCAGGAAAAAAAGATGATGTCATGCATCATGAGCACAAAGCAGGCATTTAAAAACAAGGCCAGGGTGCAAAAATTAACCTCTAACGTGCTGCTGTAGTTAGTCAGTATCTACAGAAACTTAAAATATTCATTAAATCATTCTGAATATATATATTTTTATTTATTTTTTGCTCAATTTATCCACAGAACTGGTCAACATGACATTTCCAGCAATAGAGACTCCTCCATGTTTCTGTTGGCCGGCTGTGCAGATCCACAGGTCAAAGGTCACCACACATGAACTCCGTGCAAATGCAAGGATTGATATTTGTTTTTGTTTTTTTGGGGGGAAATTGTGTCTTTTTCTTTGCTCCTGTCATGGTCTGAAGGCAGTGAGTCTGACTGAATCCCAAAGTCGGGCTGCGACGAGGAAGATTATTCCTTGGCCCTTAATTAAGACGCCATACATTCGCCTTATTAAATTATCCCCAAATTAAATTATTTTTTGACTATTTATTAAAACAGGCTCCTCAACAATAAGTCTGCCACAGCTTTACATACAGAAATAGTGACGATAAAAGAGAAAAAAACACAAGACAGGTTGTACATACTGTCATATACATCCCAGATTATGCACTTAAACATTTCAAGTGTTTTTATTGTGCAATAAAGTAGAATATAACAGACTATTATCTTCCCAAATTAAAGGAAAATCACATTTCTTTACCCACAGAAAGTGAGGAATTGAAACTCCAAAAAAGAAGGAAACATCCAGAAAAAGCTGGATGCAACGACATTAGGTCTTTCTCCTCTCTCGTTTCTTTGGCTTCAGCTCGCACATCAAACCAGTTTCCGGTATCCTTTTCCTTCGATTTGCAGCCGGCAGCTCGTGACGCTGCTCGGTGCCGCTTTGAGCAGATTCCCACAACTGTTTTTTTCTTTTTTCCACACGTTAAAGTTTGAATTCAGTGAAATTTGCAGGCTCAACATTTGGAATTGCTCTGCCAGCCTCGCCCGTCTCCTCCCTCGCCATTTGTTTGGCTTTGTTTGGCATTACCCATCCTCCAGCCACACACACACACACACACACACACACACATGATCCCCCAGTTGTGAAATCTATCATGCCTGGCTCATGGACCAGCCCAATAAATTCCTCCCAGCCTTGTGAACACTCCCTGGAAAAATAAAAAAAAAAAATCATCCAGTGGCATTCCTGCTCAGATCCTCAGCAGCAGAACAAACCATAACATAAAAATATAATGTGGTTTCTCGTCTGAATGCACCAGCTGCCACGTGCCAAACGCTGATAAAATGCTGGTGCTGCAGTAGAAGTAGAAGTACTGTTCCTCTGCTGGTGTCTGACTGCAGTAGAAGTAGAAGTACTGTTCCTCTGCTGGTATCTGACTGCAGTAGAAGTAGAAGTACTGTTCCTCTGCTGGTATCTGACTGCAGTAGAAGTAGAAGTACTGTTACTCTGCTGGTATCTGACTGCAGTAGAAGTAGAAGTACTGTTCCTCTGCTGGTATCTGACTGCAGTAGAAGTAGAAGTACTGTTCCTCTGCTGGTATCTGACTGCAGTAGAAGTAGAAGTTCTGCTGTAAAAATCTACTGCAGTAAAACTAAAAAGTGTCTCACCTCCACAGTCTGTTATTAATCATTTGTTTTCTGTAATGGATCTGATTTAAAATGTAATAAAGGACAAAACTCAAGTAAAAATGGACTGAAGGAAAAGTCAAATGACTGACTTGAGAAAAAGTACTCAAAAGTAAAAGCACACAAAAGAACTTCTCACTTACAGTATCATGAGGAAATGTAATTATTCGCCTCCACCTGTGCATTTTCTCTGATAAAATGTGAATTAAATAATCATGTGCAGGTAGAGCACACTGACCTCCATGTCATGACTGTCATTTTCAAATAATACCTAATTTTATTGAGATTTTATTAGTGATCAATGTTTGCCTCGTAGATTAGTTTAATTTGTTTGTGCAATGAGATATGAAATGACAATAGATGAAATAGAATAGAATAGAATAGAATAGAATAGGATGCCTTTATTGTACAGCTGTACAATGAAATTCGGTGCATCTCCTGAGCGGTACATACAATAAAACACACACACATGCGCTACATATATAAATTTAAATGAATAAACAGCTTATATGTATTAGTATAAAATAACAAAGACAAATGTAAATGATAAAATTTTCTATATATTAAAATGAAAGTTTGTGAAAAATGACGAATCGATATGCAGTGGGTGGAAGAAAAAACCCAAAGGTCTTGTAAAATTACCAGCAAACAACTAAAGTTAAATCAGAGGAAAGAAAGATAAATGATTATAATTAAACAAGTGACAGAAAATGATGTTACGTGATCGATATATGCAGCAGAAGTGTGTATCTCAGTGTAATAATTTTATTAATATGCAGCGTAAATCTACTGACAGACGATGGAGAAAAGGTCGCTGCCCAGCCCGGCTGTCAGCACGCTCATTAATATTAATGCTAGTTGGCAGAGAGTGCACACTTGGCTCTGTGTGTGTGTGTCTGCAGGAAAATCTGTTCACCGGGTTGAACTCCTGCTGAGGTTCCTTTGAGCAAGGCACTGAGCCCCTGAGCTGCTTTAGTGGGTTGACTGGGAAGTTTCCAGGTGTGAAGCTGGAAGTCGCCACAGAAATAAGACACAACGCGGTCAGACGGTTTAATAAAGTTTAAAACAAGAGCTTGGTGTACGTTTCCAAAGCCACGCGCAGCCGGACGTCCCGCCGAGTCTGTGCATTAAAGGGGAATGCCGCACAATTTCCGTGGAACGCTGCGATCAAGGGTGGAAAAAAAAAGAAAGAAAAAAGAAAAAATGGTTTGACTCCGATCCAAAGCCAGAACTGATCTCAACAGGAGCCGGGATCTGAGCCGTGAACGATTTGGCCACTTGAAATTCACCCACACACACACACACACACACACACACACGCACACACAGTTGATTTGAAAGTCTCCATCTTAATTAGCCACATAATCCCGGAGGTATTATTTGTTCTGCAAAAGAAAAACCAGTTCGTCTCACGGAAACCCACTGGTGCTGTCGCCGCTCTCCCGGAAGGCTGCACACACACACACACACACACACACACCATAAAACTCACTTTACTGCTGAAAAAAGAGGCGGCATGCTCCTTTAATCTCCTCCTGAAAACAGACGCTGCGTCGCAAATCCTCGTGTGCGGGACGCCGCGGTGATGTGGGGGCTTTTATTGTGACAGGAGCATCCCACTTTGTGAAAGGAGCAGGCGCAGCCGGAGGAGTGACGGGTTTCCTTTCTCCTCAAACCCCGAGCGGCTGCATCACGGCAGCCAGGAGCCAAATCCCGTCTGTGACCAGCAAACCTGCTTTTTGATTCATATTAGCACCACTAATAAAAAAAAACACCTTGACTGTTAAATAAATAAATAAATAAATAAAACTAAAATAAAACAAAAGCAAAAAATCAGGATGTGATCCTCGGCAGTTCAAATAAATAAATAAATAAATAAATAATTAAATGAATAAAATAAAACAAAATAAAAAACTAAGAAAATTAAATTAAATTAAAATAAAATAAAAAAATAAAACAACAGTAATGATCAGAAAATAAATCATCTTAATGGAAATTTATGAGCAGATGTGTGTGGTCCCTCCTGCTATGATTTGTCTAGCTGAGAGGTCAGCATGTGTGTGTGTCTGTATGTGTGTGTGTGTGTGTGTGTGTGTGTGTGTGTGTGTGTGTGTGTGTGTGGATGCTGGCAGGGCAGAAGTGGGTCTCGCTCGGCTTTGCCCCCTCACACTGCTGAGCGCTGACCTACTGGGCGAGCTGACAGCTGTGGCCTTTGATGTACCCCACTGTGTGTTTCTCTGTGTGTGTGTGTGTGTGTGAGAGAGAATGTGTGTGTGTGTAGACCAGGGATTGGGATTGGTGGCTCTCTATCCCACTGACCTGCATCCTTTAAGCCTCTGCAGCAGCAGCAGTGACACACACACACACACACACACACACACACACTCTAATCTCTGTCTCCATGAGCTGAATTGTCATTTCTCTGGATTATATTATTTATCATCGAGCCGCACAATCAAATATCAGTAATCTACCAATAATTATCATTTACTGTTGATCAATAAATCAGCTGTGTTTTGCATTTAATCAGTCAATTGTTAGGTATAAACAGTGTAAAAACTAAAGCTGAAGCCTGATGGGAGGTGATCCTTAAATAAAGGCTGTGTGGTTCCATAAAGAACCAGTAACTGCAGAAGAACCACTTCATGCAATGGAGGAGGGTTCTTCACTGAACCAGGGCTTTTTTTTTATTTCCAGGTGGTCTCACAGGTTTATAGCAGGGCATTAAGGCTACATTGTTTTCCAAGATCTGCAGAATTTGGGATTTCGATTTTTTTTGTTGCTTTTATTGTGAAAAGGGGGTGTATCATGACATGCAAAATTAGCTAATAAGGTGGAAAAGCCATTTTGGCACGCTTACTGAAATGTTTATTGAAGTTCATTGTTGCTATAAAAAAAAATCACCATAATCACAACAATTAACATCCACATTTAATAATCTGTTCAAATGGAACAATGATAAATGGTAATAGATTTTTGTAATAAAAAAATGATTAGACATGGGTCACCACACTCGTCATCCTAGAATAAACACTGGTCTGATTGGTTAATGGTACCATGATGTTTGCCGTACATCAGAATGGGCAGTTATTTTCTGTAATGTCTGTTATATTCCTTATTTAACCAGTCAGACTCGTCCCACATGCTGGTGTTCACAGTGCACTGATAACAGAGAAGAAGCTGCTCGATAAAACATTTTAAATCTGATAATGTGATCAGCAGAACCACAGAAACACAGAAACACTGTCCGGACATCCAAACAGTGATGTTGTGAAACTCTGCGGTGGCTCTGGGTGGGGCGGTAATGTGGCTCTGTTATGTTTGGGACACTCACGGTTTACAAAATGCAGCCCTTCACTGTTGTGTCCCGGGACAGCGAGCGGCGTGCCGGCTGGGCTTGGCAGCGCCCCGAGTCGCTGGGACAGGAGAAAGACGCCGTTATGCCAGACGGGGACTTTCCTCGGACATGAGTTCGTTTTGCATTTCACGCCTCCTGATGTAATTTCGTTATTGGATTTCGCCGGCAAATTGGGGAACGCGTGCTCTTGATTTTCAGCAAATTCAGAGAGAGGACGGATGAAACAGAGGAGATGTAGATCTCTTCACAGCCACGGCTCTGGTTTCAGACTTTGTTCACCCAGAGGAGGATTCGCCGTGGAGTTTCCTGCTAACCTCACCTGAGCAGGTGGAGGCTTCGGGCTCAGGTGATGCAGTTGTTCATGGAGGACAGGTCATTACTCTGTGATGTTCTGTGCCAGGCCAAGAGTTTGTACACATGACTGACCTTTGCATCCTGTAATTATTTTTCCAAACACTTGCTCTGTAGGCAGAAATAATGTCTTTGGCTGATTTAAAGGGCAAGTTCACTGTTTTGGAACCAGGGCCCTATTTACAGATTATCCGGACACAGAGAGCATCATCTCACTGGTTGCTTCAGTATTGATCCTGATATCAGTGAGCTGCAGTAATGGGCAAATCAAAGAGTAAATCATAAACGGCTTGGAAAAACTAAGATAACGTTGCTCTTCTGAAGCAGGACGCTCGGTGTACACTCTCAGGATTTTCTCCCGGAAAAAGGGTTTGCAAGCCGATCATTAAATCAACAGGGCTACTTTATTTCACAAACCAAAGCACTACCTTTCAAACTGTAACCTTCTGCGCTGTAGCTAGACCCTGTTCAGCCGGCAGAGTCCCAAACTAATTCTGCTGTCTAAGGCCACGACTGTTGACAAAGTGCTCCGTTTGCGATATCTTTCTCAGGAAAACATTCTGGGATCGTGAAGAGTAAACACCGATCTTCCTATTTCGGAAAAGTAATCCTAGTCTTTCAATGCCATTTACGTTTGTTCCATTGACCGCTGTTGGAGCAGAATCAACTCTGAAGCAACCAGTGGAATAATAATCTGAGGATGCCACAAAAAATGGGAAAAAAGAAAATCTGGTTGAAATGTATTTAAAATATATAAATGGCAATGACTTTATTCATTCATGATCGTAGCATTCATGTTATTGGAAGATCAGCTGGCTAGGTAACTGTGAGCTAAATAGCTAGTTTTAACTTGAAACATCAGCTATGCTAACCAGCTAATCTAGACAACAAATTCTGCGTTCATGCCATATCGTTATAACCTTTAATGTGAGCTTCCTAGTCTCGAAAAAATGTTAGTGTCTTGCCCCGGTTGTATTTACTACTTGGAAAGTCAGGATTAGGGGAATAATGAGGAGTTGGACCGTGCTGGGACCAGAACCGGAACCATCTCTGATGTACTTAGCCAGAAAAAATGTAGTTCTTTAGCTCCACCCACCAATGAGATTATTCCTTCGTTCACAGCGGCTCTTCCAAGACATGTTTTTAAATCTAAAAGTCTCGTCTCCAAAGTTTAGTCAAGTTAAAGTTGCATGTTTTAGAAATGTGAAGGGTCCTTAGCCATTGTTGCCCAAAAGATCAGGACCTCCAATGTGGCCGCCAACATTGTGTCTTTGCCGCCAACATGGTTCTGGTGCTGGTTCCAGTGCATACCACTGATGAAATACTGGTGCCAAAAAGCTGACGCCGGCATGGCTCCATAAAATTGCTCATCCAAAGCGTGGAACCAAAGACGTCATTGGCTTCGGAGGGGGGCCACCACAAGTTCTATGGAAGAGACCAACGCTTTGTTGGTATTTCTGGTCCTTCACAAGAATTCGACCCGACTTCTACCCAGTTTCCGCTTCGCGAGGTTCGGTTCTGAAACCTGTCGAAGTGCAGGTCGGTTCTCAAACGGTACAAGAGACGTTAGTGCACTGCTGCACCTGAAAACTCCTTTATCCAAGTGTAACATCATGAGTTAATGTGCATTCATCTTTAAGACTTTTACCTGAGGGGTTCAGTGTTTAAAAAAAGTCCGTCGGTAGAGGTTGCCATGGTGATCAGACCCGCGACACTTGGGTTACGGTTCATTTCCACCCAGAAAGCAGCTTGTAAAGAGCCGGGATCACACCGGGCAGGCCAGTGCTGCTGCTCACAGCACTTAAATTTGCACGCACTTATCCTAAGAAGATTAAAAACCACAAATTGCTGACTTGTGTACATTAGGGCACCGGCTCAGCGGGGGCCGAGACGGAGCTCTGGGACATTTTGTCATTTTGTCAGCATTTAATGTTTATTATTTATTCATCTAGATCCTCACTGGCTCTGTCCCAAAACAACAGCAGTATCAGCCCTGTACATTCGTTTTATGGATGTGAGGCTGATAACATTGCTTCTTAAATTCATGACCGGTGGTAATCTCCTTGTCCTTGACTGTTTTTTTTTCTGCCGTGATGCAGGAATCAGCCTGACAGCCTTGCAGGTGTGTATTTGATGGGCTGGCAGGCTTGTCAAACAGATAAGAGTGAGAGTCTGTAGCGCTGAAGAGCCAGGGATGCTCGATTCAACTGAAAATGCAAACAAATAAAACCTAATTAATGCTGTTTTTGATGCATTTAATGGATTTGGCTCCTGAATCGCTGAATTCTGATTTATTCCCATAGTAACTGTTATTTAGTCATCATTCAAGAGAGAGTATGCCTCTTGCAAGCTTAGCATCAGGCATGCCAACTTGCATCACTTCTACTTATTATTTTTAATATAATTGCTCTTAATTGCAGTTGCTTGTTGATTGGCTGTGTGCGCTGTCACTACCATGTCTTTGTTTCTGTCATTTAAAACTCATCAGGCTTTTTATTGGATCCATATTTCAGTTTTATGAGTGTTGGTGCTGTAATTTATGTTGTTGTTGTTGCTGTCTTTGGTGCTGTGATGCAACAGCAGTCGCCCGTTTGGGACGGTTGGGCAACGGGAGCTTGAACTCAACAAACGGGGTGTTATGAAATAATCTAAGCTGACATAACAGAGGGGGCATGAAAATTAGATTTTGAGCGAGTGAACATGATTATTAAGGTAGATGATGATTAAAATGCAAAACTAGTTACGATGCATTCACTTACCCATCACAGATTGATTTAGACGAGCGCTGATGGAGGAATCGGTGCAGCATCCCTGATGAAACTCACTGAGTTTTGCTTTAAAAGAAAGTCAGGTCAGGTCACTTGGAATCGAGAAGATTCTGCAGAACCACACCAGATTTGGGGCCATTTTTCCCCCTCAGTCATTTTTACAAGCCACCAAACAGTGTTTTAAGACGTAATGTGAGATTATGAACTTGTAAATATGGGTGTTTTGCAGCATTGAAGGCCAGTTTCCACACCAACAGGAGCTGCGTCTTGTGGCTTGTGGGACATTGGGCAAGACTTTAGGAGAGAAATTCACATAATAAAACATGTTAAAAAAAAAACAAAAAAAAAAAACGCCCACCCCTGCTTTGAATCTGAAGTTACTTACATGCTTGTTTTTCAGTTTTGCAGATGCTGTGAATTTATTTTTTAAGAGCGTGTGCTGCTGAAACGGTGGCCAGAAATAACAATAACATCCCCTAAAACGTCCGGTGAGGGGGTTTATCTTGCCTGCTTCCATCGCTGTTTGCATCTCTTTTTCTGTGTTTGCTCAGTCGTATTTTATCAGTTTGTTTGCTTTGCTTCTGTATTTTATTGCCGTGCATTTAAATCAGAAGTTTAAACCCGCTGGGATGAAGTGGGAAAACACCTCCACGTCCAAAACCAACATTTGCCGTGTTGTTGTTTTTGTTCGTTTGTGTTTCTGAAGCGGGGCGGGTCTTCAGCGGGCGGCTCGTGGGCCGACCCGGGACGTCCTGGGAGTCAAACCCGCAGCGGCTCCGGAATATTCCTCACACAACACAACAGCATGAACACATGGCTGCATCGTCCAGAGTTTAATTTTTTCATCAGCATCAACCTTCTATCAGTTTCATAATCGAGTCAGCATAACTTCATATTAACCCGTCCAGTTTAAATAGACCCAGCTGACTTATAGAAAAATAAAATAAAATAAAATAAAAAATAATGATAAATAAATGAATGAATAAATAAAAAAATAATTAAATAAATATTATTAAAAAATAAAATAAAAACATAAGTAAATAAATAATTAAAATGAAAAATTAATGTTAGATACAGCTAAATTTTGAAAAAAAAAAAGGCTAATAATACAAATAAATATAATAATAATAATAACAATTATAATAAGGACTTAATATGGAAAATATGGAAAATTAAAAAAAAAATGTGTCAGTCCCTGACCAAAGTGTCCTTTAGGTGTCGCTGCTGACCTTTGACCCTGGTCCTCCAACAGCTGGAAGTCGGGATGGGACGATAAACCGAAACTCGATATAAGATACAAAAATGTGATGGCAGGATATCACAGGGCCGAAGAGGAAACGGTGACAGGAGAAAGATTAGAGACTCGGAAACAAACGTGCGCCTCTGACCTGCTTAGCCCTCGCTTCCAATCTGCAGCAGCGCTCGTTTGACCCTCCGAGGCTGCCGTATGCCGACGGCTCTCGCAAAAAACACTTTGGGCTTGTAAAAAATGAGAGAATCAGAAATACTTTATTGATCCCAGAGGGGAAATAGGGTCAGATGCAGTCTGTGTCTCAAACTCTCAAGAGAAGAATAAAATCATAAAAAACAAGAAATATAAAAACATGTGCATCAGAAAATTTGTTTTAGTATCAGCGCTGACACCTAAAAAATAAAAGCCCCCTCTGCGCCAGTGAAGAGATCTGATGGTGCAGGGATTATTTTACGGTGAATAAAAGGTTAGAGAGGGAAATCGGATTATTTTTTAACACCAAATTCACAAAGTCGGTCAGCCCACACTTGAATATGTTGAATATTGGATGCTGAATCTTCCAAATATATTAAAATGCAAATGAAACACAAAAAACAGGATTGTCTTATCGAAGAGGCTGTGTTAAGTGCATAAAGTGTATAAAATCGACAAGTTATGCAAATAAAAAAAAAAAAGAAATGTCAGGGTGCAGATTCAGATTCCCGACGGTGTGTTCAGGTGTTTCGGGATCAAACTGAAGCCTCGTCTCCCTCTGCTCCTCTCTGCGGTCCGCAAGAGGAAACAAAACTTCAGCCGTCGTTAAAACAAGAGCGAGGAATGCGTCCTGCTGATGGATTTCCCATCTGTCTTAAGCAGCAGCAAGAAACAAAAAAAAAGACCAAACTGCTGTTTCTGCCTTGCGAGCGGCAGATTAAAGTGCCGTCTCACCGGCTATTTTTGGCCGCTGTGGTTGTAATTATCTGGTAATAGGGCTTTGTTAAATTGCTGCTGCTTACTTGGCAGTGGAAATATTGGAGTTTTTCCTTCTTCTATTTTTGGCTGCGCCGTGTGGTGTCCAGGACGTTTATTAGTTTTTCCATATGCTGTAAATGGAGGTTATTACGTCAGCGTTTTGAGTGGAAACGTATGGAAAAAAAGGAAAAAAGAGCCGGGGGGAGAGGTTCCCGCTCTTAAAGTTGGGAAATGGCACATAAAAAGTTTGGTTTTCGACTCCTTTCATCTCACGTTTTCCTGATGTTTGAGGCGTTTGAGGACCTCGTTCTTCTTTGTGAGTGTGAAGCGTTTGGATTTTGGAATCAGAAACTGTGACCCCATCCTGACTCGTACTAATTTGGATCTGCTTCTGTGGAAATGTGATTGAGATTAAGGGATTAAGAACGCCGCAGCCAAAAAACTCAGCCGTTTGAAAACAAGCCGCATGCCAGTGGCTCTGGCGGCTTTTATCAGCGGCTTTTTGTTAGAATAAAAAGCTTGTATGCATGTATGTAAATACCTTTTTAGACTGAATGCAGTGGTTTGTGGCGCAGGTGATGCATTCAAGGACCATCAGAAATCACCAGTTACTTAACACTCTGTCCCTTAATCACTACCCTCACAACCCTTAATTGTCATATATGCTTTTTTTCTTATTTATGTGTTTATATTGATAATATTTTGTAGGATTAATACACATATTTGGACATAATGCACACAGTTTTTTCATTTCTAAGGCCCATATTTTTATGTTTCTTATTTCTTTTTCTATTTCGTGCAATTTAATTCTTCTCTTGAGAGTTTGAGCGACTGCAGCCGACCTAATTTGACATTTTGCATCAATATTTATTAGTATTTTTGATTCTGATATGCACATGCACAATTTATATGGTCTTATATATGGGTCAAATACGTATCAAAGAGTAAGAATATAAATGTTACATATAAACCACGTTCCTCTGGTGTAGAGGCGTGCGTGTTCAGATTAGATTAGGTTTCTGTGTGAGATTTGACAGCTTCGGTTCCATCACAGTGATTTTTGATGATTTTGATGATTTTCGCTTGATTTGGGTTTGCCAATCCCTCACGTCGCGGCTACAGAGTCACGCTGGAATCTGGAGCTGTGCCGGTTTGACTCGCCTGAATCATCCGGCCGTCGAAACTGAACGGGAACCACCCATGTGTTGTGTAACCACGGCTATGAGAGCGCCCTTGAGCAAGGCATCTCACTCCCGGCTGCTCTGGTGCGGAGCTGGAAATCAGTACACATGATCAGTTTCAGCTTCAAATCAATCTGGACTGAATAATTCACCTAGAGGAGAAGGCAGAAGTGGAGTGCACAGATTGGAGAGCGGCCATTCGTCTCTCCCGGCTCGTTAACAGATTTAATCTGTGAGAGCGCCGGGAGCAGACGGACGTGGAACAACAGGCATTAACGCCGGGGTCACAAATATCCAATATTTCCTGGCAGTGCGGCGTCTCTAAGTGATTACAGCTTTATTACCCAGAGGCCTGCAGCCAAAACGTTTCCCTGCAGGAAACAGTGATTTCTATCAGGTCACTGAGTAGCTGAGGCACCTCTGCCTCCTTCATGCCGCGACGATCGTAATCCTGAAATCATGTTCTCTTCGGCCCGCTGAAACCTGGAGCAGAGGCAGGTTCCTCGTGTTTCAAGTGGCCGTGCAAAGGGCTGCGTTCAGACGCCCGTCACGAGCGTTTAACCCTTTGAAACCTGAGCCAACTGACTTGATTTCTCTCAAAAACATGGGGAAAAAGCCAATGAGCAACTTAGCAAAAAAATGAAAAAAAAAAAAAAAATGCAAGAAATTGAAAAAGGCTGCAAGAAAATAAACTGGAAATTAGCTGAAAATTTTAAAAATGAATAAATGAAAATAAAATAAAAAAATGAAAATTGAAATAAATAACTAAATAAATAGCTAAATAAATAAAAAGTTTTTTTTTAAAAAATAGTAGCCCCCCCAAAAAACAAACAAAAACAACAACGACAAAAAAAAAACAACTAGGGAAAAAATATGGAGAAAATAATAATGATAATCATTATGTTACAGGAAAAAAATTGAACTAATTTTCAGGGGTTTTTTTTGTTTTTGGCTTAATGTTCAGGTCATTTCCTTGTTATTTCAGTATATATCAGCTGTCGGCTCATTTCTTGCTCAGCTGCTCGTTGCCTTTTTTCCTCTTTGTCTTTGAAACATGGAGACAAACCAGTTTGCTCAGGTTTCAGAGGCTTACATGCATGTGAGAAGCTTTTAAGCACAAGAAATGTGACGTTGATCCAGGGTTCAGAGGGTTAAAAGACAGAAAACAAGAAATCATGAGGTGACATAATGCCAGTTCATTCCACTGCAGCTCAACTTTTGTTGTGATATTATCTTGTTTCTTTTGGTTTGATCACCGTCTGCTCTTTATCGGCATGAAACTAAAGAGCAAATCAAACTGTTTTTTTGTTTTTCCACCAGGCTTAGAGACAGGGGCTGGACAGCTTGTTAGGAGGGTTTTTTTGCAGAGTCGTGCCCTCGTTCACACGGCGGGAGCAGCCAGACGAGCAGGAAGCGTGTCAGGTTGCCGGGCTGCAGGGTTTGATAATAGACGGTGACGGCGAGTGACAGTTGAGAGCGACTTGGTATGCAGGCCGCGGGGCGCGCTGCCTCTCTGGGTGTGTCGCCCGGCACGACAACAAGCGCCGGCTCATCCACATTCCCCCCCTGCAGCCGAAAGCACCGGGGAATCCTGCCCCCTGCTGGCCGAAACACCACAGGCCTAAAAACTGCTCTAACAGACTGAAATCCACCTCTGCGTGTCCTCATCGATTGATAGTTCATCACTTTAGTCATTTATCAAGTCAAAAATCCAATTATTCTCTGATTCCAGCTTCACTGAGATGCTGAGACTGGCTTCCTTTTCTCTCTTATCTTTATAAAATTAATACTTTTGCTTTTTTTGGCTGCTAAGGAGGCAGCTTGAAATCATCACTTTGGTTTTTAATCTCTTTCCATCAGATTTATACACTAAATGATTGGGGGAAAAAAAATATTGATTGCTGAATTGGCAGTAAAAGTAGTTATTTATGCAGCTTTAAAGTTTCCATGAAATGACCTCACATGACCTCCGCCTCTTAAAGAGTGACATCACCCTGCCCTTGTGGCTTCAAAATAAAATTTCAACCAATAAAACCTTCACAAATCTTTAAACATCCTCTCTCATCCACCGGTTCCTTCAAAATAAAATTGGTTTGCACTTGGGAATGATCCTTCCCTGCACTTTATCAGGCCCAAACTTCCCGATTCAACAGGAAATACATCAAATCAAGAAAATAAGAGTCCATTTCATGGGGCCTTTAGGTTTTCAAGTCAGTTCGGGGATTCAAACCAGCAGCCTGTAAGACTCGAAGTCAGTGGGAGTCGTGTCAAAGAGAATAAACTAAGCCTAAGCCTTGCAGCAGCTCTGAAGCCGTCTTATTTTCACTGTATGTCATGAATATTGATTTAGAGAGTGTACATGTGATAGCTGTTGGTTCAGTGTCGAGTTTTGGTGTCACAGTAGAAATGCCTGGTTCACTGAAAAATAAAGGAAAAGGCAAAATAAAGCAGTAAAATCTTCAGTTTTTCCCGGCGGATCTTCAGCTCCTCTGCCTCCCGACTTCACGGAGAAACAAAGAGCGTCTCAGTCCTCATTCCATCATCTTGTCACCCGGTTTGCTTTCAGTGCGGAGCCGAGGAGATAAAACACAGCCTCCTGCGGGCTTTTTGAAGAGAAATCCCCGCTGCTGATTCCTGGGAAAACTAGGATACCTTTCATAGAGCAAAGCCCCGGATCTCCCTTTCAGCTCAAACTTGTGTGGAGGAAGTTGAGGATGAACCCGTTTAAACCCAGTTTGCCTACTTTTTCACTCGTCAAACACCATTTACATACATATTTGGCTGCGATACATCCTTATATTAGACATTTATGATGTACGTTAAGGTTAAGTAGTGAACCCCTTAATATCTCGGCCCTTTCTTAGAGCCATTTTCTTTAATGGCGCAGGAGATATTCAGAGGGAAATAAAAGATCAACAGTAGAAACCAAATAGAAGTGGGAAACATCATCTGAAAACTGGGAACCTGAAGATTAATTTGATATGCAGCTTAGCTCTGTGTGTCAAGTTATTATAGTCATAAAGCTGTATTAAATGTCGTTGTTTTGGTTAGATGAGTTTTTTTTCTTTATATATTCAAAGTGTATAAGGGATAGGGCATTGTGATAGGAACATGTGATAGTCATTCCCATGTGTCATAAAGTTTTGCAGCAATTTTTGGCTTGCTTTGTTGCAAAATTTAACCATTTTTGCCATTTGAGAATGAATAAAAATGGTCAAAACACCACATTAGGACACCACAGGAAAATTCATGTGTTGATTTGGTGTCAAAAACTCGTAAGATTTGGAGAGTTTCTGTAAGAAGCGCATTTTTTGTTTAGCGTTCTGTTGTGGAAATGAGTCAGAAAATCACCCTTTATTGTAGATCTACCTGGAAAACCAGAGCTCCTCTGAACGGCCTCGCTCTCTAGTTTGTGTCTGTAAAGTTTGATGAGGCTGTGATTCTCCTAGAGGTCACTAGAGGTCATTTTCTACAGTGAAGTGGCTGCTATGGGGGCCAACATCATCACATATGAATCAAATGTGGCTCATTGAATCCACAAGAGTCTCGGCTTTCCAGTCAAAGCCAACTGATGCAACTCCAAGACTGTTTAGGCCCCAGTCTGCACACATTTATATTTATCCTAATTGCCGACAGCCTGGCCTGAGATATGACACACGTGACCCCGGTGGTGACCTCCCTCTGCCGGCTCCTCTGTCGGCAGCCCCGGGCGTGTCGGTGCTAATGTGCCTGAAACTGATTTCCAGTGTCCCGTGATGGCTGTAAACGCTGTTGTCAGGGGCTTTTCCTCACACAGAGGCGGTAACTGATGAGATCATGGATCCGCTGATAAGCAGAGCGCAGCAGCACCTCGCTGATCTAATTTAGCATCAAAGCCTCGTTTCATCTGCTGGGAGTCAGAGGGGAGCGGCCGGCCGAGCGGACGCTGACGGATGTTTTGTCTTGTTTTGCTGTTTTGTTGTGTTTTGCTTTTTTTTTTTTTTTTTTTTTTTTTTTTGGTCTTGTTCATGATTATCATTATTTTTGTTGTTGCTGTTCTGTTTTAACTTTAATTGTATTTTTATTTTTAATTTGATTTAAGTCATTATATTTTTTTGGGCTTGTTTTTTTAATTTATTATTATAATTTATTTTTTGGTTTTGTTTTTATTTTTAATTTAATTACTTTAATTCAATTTTATGTAATTTATTTATTCAATTTATTTTGATTTCATTTATCTTTTAAAATTCATTTATTAACATTACTATTTTTATTTTACTTTATTTATTTATTTTTAAATTTGTCCAGTCTCACTTTCCTTACTTTTAATGTTGTTAATCTTCTGTCTTCATCCTCATTTTCATCTGGACTCTGTTATCTGCCTCAGTTAGGCTTCTGTGTGTCACCTTGTTTATTTTATTTGATTTTATTTTATTCTTTTCTCTGTTTCCGTTTGAGATTAGATTCTGCTGCACTATCATTTTTTTTTCTCTCTTGCTCTCTGGTCTCTCAAAAACAAAAAAATGAAAAAGTGCAAAAATACTGATGTTTAACACAGAGCTGCATGATCACAGCTCAAATGCACATCTCGATTATTTTCCTTAATAAATAAAATATGATCCCAACAATAAGCCTGATTATTAGTCTTGATAACACGGCGCCAAAACATGGAAAAACATGAATGAACTGAAACTTCTCTCTCTCTGTGGTCCAGGCGGAGGCGAGGCTGGCGGCGAAGCGAGCGGCGAGGGCCGAGGCCAGGGAGATTCGGATGAAGGAGCTGGAGCGACAGCAGAAGGAGGTGAGCCGGGCACCACTCCTCCCTCCCTCCCTTCCTTCCTTTCTTTTTTTAAATAATTATTTCGCCACTCTATTCCAAAATCCACTCCACTGAACTGCCACAAACTGAAAAAATACATGATAAATAGCGAACAACATACCATAATAAACAAGTTTTTAAAATGCATGTTTGCACTATAGAAGTATGCAAATCCAGTATACTGAAAAATGTAAATATGCAGCTCCTGTGCAAGACTGTCCCACAATGAGGGGCAATAATTAAAGGAGACATTCGTTAAAAAAAAAAAAAAAAAAATCTGTTTACATATTCATTTTATTTATTTATTTTTTTTGCATTGGTGCGCTTGTTGTTTTGAATTTTGAATTTGGCGGGAGATGACAGAAGACATCCAGATGTAGGTCACATGACGTCTTACATCATTTCCAGTTGGTTTAAAAAAAAATTAAAAAATAAAATGACGCAATACTTTTCCAAGGTATTTTTGCATGATTATAACCCCAAACTGCAGCGTTTTGATCCTTTTTCCAGTCTGTACTCGGCAAAAATTCACCTGGCTTCATTGTTTTATCAGCAAATATGAATTATTGGCTCCAGGTTATTGTTTTGCTGCCAGAGGAGTTAACTAACAAGGCTGATCCCCATCTGACCGGGGGCCAGAGGTAAACCCAGTTCCAGGGCTGAAGGTCAAAGTATTGATTAGGTAACTTGGAATATCCTTAAGACCGGGCGGCCTTAATCATTTCCCATTGATTCGGCTGGAAGGAGGAGCTTTCTGCGGCTCGCTGGGCCCACAGGAGCTCAGGAGCTGCTTTGCTAGCTTAACTGGTTTAGTGTTTGGATATGCCTTACTCCATTGTGGTGAGTAACTCCAAAAAAAACTCTCTTTTCTACATGCAAATGCAAATGTACACACACGGGATTAATGGCAGTTTGGGTGTAGATGTAGAAACAAAGTAGTGTGGAATTATGAGTCGCTTTCATTCTCGTTTTGAACACACACTCTTAATTTGTGTCATTACATATTTGCATTTGTGTTAAATTACATAACACACTGTGCCCTGCTTGAGAAAACATATTAACACTGCATTATCTTGACTGCAGCATTGATTTGAGAGTTTAAAAGTGAAGTTAGTTTGAGCCGGATGCTTTTGAATTTGGATTATTTTGGTCGAATTTAACGCCTCATTCGAGAGAGGTGTTGTTTTCGACGGCGGTGATTCATGTGCCGGCCGGCCAAAAGCTCCTCGTCAGGTTTTTAATAAGAGTCGGCATCCTGCAAAAAGCCAAAATACACCGGAAAATGTCAGGAGGGTGTAATTGAAACCCTTTCTTGGAACAAATTAGCCTGTACAATTTGGGGAAAGAAATCAAATTAACCTAATATCTGGTCTTAATTTCTTATTTTTTTCTGTTTTGGTGAGATAACACTGTCATCATTCATCTTGTTCCCAGTGCAAATCGGCATATTTCATCATTTCCCTTTGATCATTGATCTGCCTTATTATACCTGGTTTGAAGATGCTGCAACCTTTCAGCTCCACCAAGCCGCATGAATCATAAAAGAGCACTGGAAATGGGAATCAAAACGTTAAAGTCTTTAAAAACACGGAGCTGCTTTGGTGTTTTGCTGAGGTTTTTCACCTGTGTCTGTTTAACCCGAGCTGCTAACCCTCCTCGCTCCTGTCCCGTCTCTAACCTCGGCTCTGTTTGGGTTTTCCTCTCTCCTCCGTCTCGTCCCGGCTCCTCCTGGCCTGGTGCAGCTCTACCAGGCCCAGAAGGTAGGACTCCTCCCTAACATCCTGCTCCTCGTTTTGCCCTCTAACCCTCTCTAATTTTCTTCACTAATTGTCTTACTAATTCATCTCAGATGTCTCTCAGTGTCGGCATTTGCAAATGATTCTCAAAGTGTTGGTTTTGCTTGTCTTGAGGCATCAGGACGTATTTAAGTTTTTTTCAACCCAACATTATCTGCATTTTATCATGCTTTTCTTTCTTTTTCCTCTTTTTTTTAAGCAATTGCACATATATTCAAACAGTTGCAGCGATGATACAATAACGTTAAAGACTTATTTCCATTGTGGTCCTTGATGTTAAAGGAATAGTCCAACATTTTGGGCCAAATATTGTTTTTTTTTCCCGACTTCCCCAGACTGAGACAATCCGGTGGTTCGGTTCCTATGGGTGGCATTTCACGTTAGCTTAGCATAATGGCTTGAAGTCTATGGGAGCCGTTAGCCATGCTCTGTCAAAGTGAAGAGTGTGTATTTCAAATCCACATGACCCTCTGTGTAGATAAGACAGCTTCAGGGGCGGCTGGAATGTTTATTTTGTCACTTTGACAGAGCCAGGCTAACGACTCCCATAGACTTCAAGTCTTTATGCTAAGCTAACAGGAATTTGCTACCCATAGGGAGTGAACCACTGGACGTACAGAGGTGAGGATGGTGTCCAACGTCTGGGGATTTTGCCCAGAACATTGGAGTGTTCCTGCATTCTTGCAAGATGAACAAAACAAACACCACATCAGGGTGTCTGCAGGTCTCCTAAACCCTTAAAATGCTGTAAATTAAATTTCCGACCATATAATTTCCTAAAACTGACCTCAAACATCTAGACCTGCCTTCATGCTTACATTTGGATAAGAAAAAAAGACAATTTGTCCAAAAATGAGTCTTAAAAAGTGTTAAATTGACTTTTTTGACACCGTGGTGGAAGAGGATTTTGCATTTGCTGGTTTTCTCATCTTGTTCTCTTTAACTCTCCCCTTCACCCTGCTGATGTTTAAACTCCCTCTTCTTCCTCCTCTTCTTCTTCTTCTTCTTCCTCTTCCTCTTGTTCTTCTTCTTCTGCCTCGCCTGCAGAAGTATTATGGTCTGGACAGCAAGTGGGGCCACATTGAGCAGTGGATGGTAGGAGCGAGCGACTGCATGAGCCCCGCCGCGCCGACGGAAACCTCGTATCGCCACACATTCATCCTGCTGCCAAACGAAAGGGGGAGGGGGGCGTTAAGTAATCTGTGACCTGTGTCGGCCTCCAGAACCGGACCACAAAAAAAAAAAAAAAAAATCCTGCTCAGGCCTCTGGCACGACTCTTGGAGTTTGTTAACCCGTCCCACAATGCTTTGCTCTGCCTGTTTTTCCGGCTCCACCTCGTTAACACACAACAAACAAACAAACAAACGATAACTGCAGATACTCCGGTGTCAGACTAGAACAGGAGACACTCAAAATGCTGATTTCCCCTTAAATTTCCCATTAAGTGTCTTCAAAGTCACCAATACTGTGTGTTTCCATTACGGTTGCAAAGGGGCGGAGAATTCCCAGTATATTTCCAGGAACTTTCCATGGGAATGAATGGGAATATATGGGAATTAACAGGGAATTTGGGGTAGGAAGAAAAAAATTCAAAAATTCAACCAGAAAATTCTACAAACTACAAAATTCAAGTAGAAATTCAACTGAATTTGCATTAACTCTGGTTGTTTTAATCCAGATTACGCTGCAAAATGTGTGTTTTTTCTCACTAAATTTAACCTGCAACTGGACAAACTCAAACATCACATTATTTTTTTGAATACCTCGATGTTGATACGGCAGCAACATTAAAGGGATGACTATTGGTGCTTTTATAAAGTATTTACACAATAATTAGAGATGTGGATTTGAAGACAAAGCAGGTAAATAATAGCAAATAAGTAAATAAAGCTTTATTTCTCATTCACAGTGGCAAAGTGCTTCACACATGGAAAATAAAACAAAATATATAAAATAAGGAGCACAGACGGAGGAGACAAATAGATCCTACGTCTTTTTATTAATTTTTTTTTTTTTTTTTTTTTAAAAAAAGGAAACTGCAGGATCCTAAATTCAAACTGATAAACAGTGAGTGAAAGTAGAAAAAATAAATTAAAAATGTAAAAAAACAAGCATAAATTGATGTTTTTTCCAACAATACGGCTGATTTCAGTTGATATCGGTGTTCATCTGCCTGAAGCTGCTTCACCGACTGAAGGTCACAGATGACTCAGCGTTTTGTGAACAGCTAAATCATGACTCATGAAGCCTCCACACACACTTTTATTCCCTCTATACTATGAAAAAAAAAAAAAAAAAAAAAAAGCTGAATCCGGAGATACGAGGTTTCCAGACGGCGGCGGCGGCCACGTAGAGAGTTGCATGACGGCGAGGGAATGCTTGTTGCTCGCTGCCCTCAGCATCAGTGTCTGCTTGTTGTTTTCCCCGCATGGGCTCAGACACACACACACACACACACACACACGGATTAGAGCAGCAGTTTCCTCACAGCCAATCGCCTCTTAATCCATGTCTGATTGAGCGGCGCTGCACGCTGCATTAGTGCGTTATGTGTTTTTATTTAGCGAGCACAGTCAGAGCTGATGTTTGTGTTCATCGCTCAGCAGCTTAGTGACATAAAAACAATAACAAAGTGTGTCTTTAATGCCTAAATAATCAATATTTATGAATGCATTTGCTATAGTTAATATTTATAAGGCTATAATACATTACAAAGAGATATTGGTTTGTATAGTTTTAATATAAGTGCTGTTATTACCACCACTACTAATGGAAATAATGATGACAAATGTTATTCATGCTTTTATTTTGAAGGCCAAATTGTCTAGTTTCCATTCTTTTTGTCATTAGTGTTAGTTTTGCTCTTATTATTATTATTATTATTATTATTATTATTAGTAGTAGTATTATGACTTTAGCTAGTTAAATTTCCACTCATAAGCTTTCAGCATGAGAGTAGATAGGTGCACGTGTGTGTGTGTGTGTGTGTGTGTGTGTGTGTGTGTGTGTGTGTCTAGGTTGAGGATTCTAGATAGCAGTGACTCGTACGGAAAGGATTACACCCGTGTCACATGACCTGGAGGGCTCTCTCTCACTCACACACACACACACACACACACACACATAGAGAGCCCCCAGCAGTGTGTGTGTGTGTGTGTGTGTGTGTGCTTAATCCCCCCTGAAGCATGTATGTCAGTAGTCTCTTCAGTGTGTGTCAGTGTGTCTGGAGGTCGGGCCGCGTTTCATTTCTATTCCAGCCAGCTTATAGGAACCTTTGCTCCTCTCCCTGTGTGTGTGTGTGTGTGTGTGTGTGTGTGTGTGTGTGTGTGTGTGTGTGAGCGATCCAAATGGAGCGGAGCCCGGCTGCTGTGTGTCTGTTAGCAGTTTTCCTCTGCAGAGCGCTGAACTCACAGCTTCTCCTCCTCTTGGATTAAATTTTGGGGTTTTCGGTTCCAGCCTCGTGCCTCCAGAGCTGGAATCATCTGGAAGCATCAAAAACCAGAAACAATAAATATAAACTCTTCTGAGTGCTGCTTTTTCTTTTTTTAGAAACAGACTGCAAAAGTAAAGAAAAATGAAATAAACCACTGTTTCCATTATTAAAACTTGATTTGTACAGCATCTTTCAAAATAAGGCTAGAGATAAGGGCAGCAAAAGGAAACAAAACAAGCAAAAATGAGTGGAAAACAAAAATAAATCACAGTAAAAACCACTCTATAAAATAAAATGACCAAGCTAAGTATCAAAGTAAGGCAATTTGTTTTAAAATCCATATCATGACAGTCAGTTTTTTATATGTGTTTATTTGTGTTAAATGTGTGCGAATCACAAGAAATAATCAAACTGATGCTGAACAAAACTGGTAGTATTTTCAGAATAATATCCCCTAAAATAAGCTCAGTTTCAAAATAAAAGCAGTCTTGGTCTTGGTTGAGGCCTGCAGAGGAAAACCTTGTTCACCTCCGCTCCTCCCTGCCTCCTCCTCTCCCTGCCTCCTCCTCCTCCTCCTCTAACCTGCTCTGTTCTTCTCTCCCGGCGGCTCCTGCAGGAGGAGAGCGAGAGATACTCTCGCCACTCGCGGAGACACACCTCGGTCTGTATCCTCCTCTTCTTCCTCCTCCTCCTCTTCTTCACTTCTCTTCAGTCTGTCCTGCTCAGTCGCTCTCCTTCTCTTTTCACTTATCTTTCTTTCTCTCTTTCTATCCTTTTTTCTGTCTCTCTTGCTTTCTCCTGGACTGATACATCTCTCTTTTTTCTTCTAACCACGCTGCCTTAATGTCAGTGAAATTAAAGGGGAATGACACCAAAAACACTTAAAGGCTGTTCCTGTGAGGCAGGACAGTTAAATCAGTCAGTCAGACAGACAGACAGACACACAGACAGACAGACAGGTGGATAAATATCTCACACAGGTATGGGGTTGAAAAGGGGTGGAAAACTTGAGGAAAATTTCCAGAAACTTTCCATGGGAAGTTGAGCTGGGAAATTTGGGAAATATTCCAAGTTGTAATTTATTCAAACTTCAAACTGTATCACACTCAAACATGAATTAAAAAAAAATATAATAAACATATTCCCTGTGATCTCCTCCTCCCAAAAAACAAAGTCCCATTCAAAATGTAAAATCAAAGCAGGTTGGATTTTTTTGTGATTTGTGATTTTTATTTATTTATTTATTTATTTTTGGGATACAAAATGCTGCCTAAAAGTTGAAGCAAGGAGCACCTTCTCCTGATAAAGTTTGTGTATGTGTGTGTGTGTGTGTGTTTACACCAGCTGATCCGCCCTCTCTGTGTGTGTGTCTGTGTGTTTTGTGTGTTTGTGTGTTTTGTGTATGTGTGTTTTGTGTGTGTGTGTGTGTTCTGTCTCTCTCAGATCTCAGACGATGAGGAGCGAATGTCGGTGGGGAGTCGGGGCAGCCTCAGGGTGAGTGTGTCACGTCTGCACACACACACACACATACACACACACACACCTTGACGGTGACACACCCTCTTACATAACACACATGTTCAGCCGTGCGTGCGACAGGAGTGTGACCAGACTCTTGGTTGGTCTCCCAGTTTGTCTTTTTTTTTAAAAACATGACTTCCCTCTTTTCTCATTTTGATTTGACTGCATTTCTAAATTAATAATTTCACATCTAATTTGTGTCTAATTGTGTCAGAGATTCAGTTTTAAATTAAAGCCCCCGTGGAAACGACCTCACGTGACCTCGACTTCCTGTCAAACATCCTAAAAAAGTGACATCATCCTGCACCAGAGGCTGCTAATTAAAATTTCAGCCAATAAAAACCCTCACAAAATCTGTAAACATCCTCTCTCAGCCACCTGTTCCTTCAAAATAAAAGCGTGTTTCTCTCCCAAACTGACATCCTGTTGGTTTGCACTTGTGAATGATCCTTCCCTGTACCATGGCACCAAACTTCAAATCAAGAAAGTAAGAGTCCGCTTAATGGGGTCTTTAATTAGATAATGTGTTTGAAATCGTATAACGTGACATTTTTACATTTTTGTCGAAGAAAAGTGGGATGTTGCATTAAAAGACAGTTCCTATCGCTTCATGTCAAGTGTTTTTTTTTTTTTTTGTATCGTATTATATTTTTAAATTTACTTTTATAATTTTTGGAGGGAATTTTATGGTGATTTTTCTTTTTTTTTCAAAATTTTTATCCTTAAAAAAAAAAATCTATTTTTTTTCTTTCTTTTTTGTTGATTTTCTAAAGTTTTTTGTATTTTTTCCACTTTTTTTGGTCATTTTCTGTGACTTTAATCGAGGCTGTTTTCAGACGCCATTTGCAGGAATTTAAATATATTTAATTAAGTGGTTGGTTAAAGCTTCAAGCAGGCAAAAGACACTCTTAAAAAAAAAAAACGTCCCGCTGAGATCAGGTCTGTGTGTCCACGTCTCAGCAGGAATGGAGAATCTGTCGGTTTTAAAAATGTTGTTGTCATCCTTCGGGCTGTGGGAGCTTTCCCTCCGTCCAAACAGGCAGACGACAAGAAAATAAAAATAAAAATAAAAAAAACATTTTATTTTGCCAACAAAGACTGCCCGCCTGCTGCTGTGGCTGTGGGATGAATATCTGCAGAACAGGAAAGTCAGGTTGCATTTTTTTTTTTTCTTGCGGCCTCTGGGGGAGGGTGTGAACCGTCGGCGGATGTGTTTGTCTTGGACACACTCCACCGACTAACAGCGACACACTCTTTCTCTTTCAACTCCTGTCTATCTTCGTCTCTGTGATACCTACTTTTATTATTCTCTTCAGACCTGATTCTCATTTTCAGTCATGATTTTTTATGTTGTTTTAATTTTTATTTTAAAGGGTTTTTTTTTTTGGGGGGGGGGGGGGGGGGGGGGGGTGCTTATCTTCTACTATACCTTTTTTCAGTTTTTATTTATTTATTTATTTATTTATTTATTTTTTATTAATGTTTGGGTCATTTTCTGTCCACTTAGTCCGGACTCTTTTCATAAACATTTAAACTCAGTTAAGCACAAGCATCTGATGTTTGAATATATCATTTTAATAATCAAAGTATAGTTTTATATGTTTTTTTTTTTTTTTTTTTAATTTTCAGGTAATTTGTATTTAATTTTATTTAATTTATTTAATTTATTTTTTGTTTTGTTTATATATATGTTCATATATTTCTTTTAATTATATGCTATTTATTTTTTCTTTATTTTTATTTTTTTTCTTGTGTTGTTAAATTTAGATGAATGGATTAATTGATCAGTTCATATCATCATGATGCCTCTTATCAAAAAAACAAACAAACAAACAAAAAAAAAACACCTCATTAAATTAGCCGTTCTGTTGATTTGATGGATAAATTGTGTGTTTGTGTGTGACAAAAAGTTTGTGATTTGACAGCGGCACGTCTCAGCTCAGCTCCTGCAGTGTGTTTGATATTGATCAATATTAATTATTGTTGTTTAATATTGAGCGGAGGCATGAGGAAACCTGTGGTGTGTGTTTGTCCTGCAGCCCTCCCCGCTCTGCCAGAGCCACAGGGCCGGCCTCTGCTCCCGCCTGCACACCGAGGTCTCACTCCGATAGATCAATAGACCGATAGATCGATAGATATTGATAGAGTCTGGTCAGTAGATGTAGGGTTGGATAGACGTGGACGTGAACGTGGACGTGTAGATGTTCTGATGGATGGATAAAGGATGATTCTGTCGTTACTGATGAATGGAGAGATATAGATTAAATGTATAGATTGATGGATTGATAGATGAGTGGATGGATGGATGACTGGATGGAGGGATTATCAGCTGAATGGACAGATGATAAATGGATGCAAATGGAAAATGGAAACTTGCACTCATTTTGTGAAGTTATTCTTTACTCGGTTAGCTATTTAAAAAAAAAATAAAATAAGATTAAGACTACATGGCCTGTCAGTTTGACCTCTCTAACTCTCTATAAATCTCTATAACTCTGTTTCATCCTAATCTAATTCTGTTCTAATCATATAAAATAATCTACTAACATACTAACTTACTAACACAGTGACTATAAAGGCCTAATATATATATATACACACACACACACACACACACACACACACACACACACACACACACATATATATTTATATATATATATATATATATATATTCACAGTATTATATAAAGTAGATGCTTATTTGTCTCACTGACATGATAAAAATAATCTAGATTACCATGTATTTTACAATTGTGTGTGTGTGTGTGTGTGTGAGAGAGAGAGAGAGAGAGAGAGAGACTTGTTATAAACGGTGTACTGTCCCTTTATTCCTCCCTGCTGCTGTCTCTTCCTCCTGAATGTTTTGCTAACCTGAAAACTAACAGCACTGACTCTGTCTTCTCTTCTCTCTCACTCCTCCCTCTATCCCTCCTTTCTTTCCTCCCTTTATCTCTCCTTTCCTTCCTTCCTTTATCTCTCCCTTCCTTCCTTCCTTCCTTCATCCCTCCTTCCTTCCTTTATTTCTATTAATTCTCTGTTGTCTATTTCTGTATTTTCCTTTCTTTGCATCTTTCTTTCTTCAACCCTCCCTTCATTTTTCCTCAAATTTCTTCCCCTCTCTCTCTTCCTTCCTTCCTTCCTTCCTCACTTCCTTCCTCCATCCTTCCCTTCTTCCCTCCCTTGCATCCTTATTTCTTTCCTTCCTTCCCTTACTCCCTCCCTTCCTTCCTCTCCCCTCCCTCCTTCTCTCCCTCCCTTCTCTCTTCCACACTTCCTTCCTTCCTCTCCCTTTCTCCCTCCCCTCCTTCCTTCCTTCCTTCCTTCCTCCTTCCCTTCTTTCCTCCCTTGCATCCTTATTTCTTTCCTTCCTTCCCCTCCACCCTGCCTCCCTCCTTCTCTTATTCCCTTCCTTCCTCCTTTTCTTCCTCTCTCCCTCCTTCCCTTGCATCTTTCCCTTCTCTCGCATCTCCTTCTCATCCTTCCTTCCTCCCTTCCTCCCCACTTTGCTCTCTTCGCTCCCTTCACTCCCCCTTCCACCGTCTCTCCTTCTCTTCCCCGCTCCCTTCCACCCTCCCTTCTCCCTTTCTTTCCTCTTTTCCTCTTTTCCTCCCTCCCTCCCTCCAGCCTTCAGACTACAGTGGTTTTCTTGGCTCCAGCTCTCGGGCCTCCTCCAGGGCGAGTTCGGCTCGTGCCAGCCCAGTGGTGAGCTCTCGTCCTCGGTCACCTCTGTCACCCGCTGCCCCTGCTGCCGTCAGCACCTCCACACCTCCTCCGGATCGTTTCCTTCACTCGTTTTTCTGCCTCACATTCACAACAACAACACCGATAGAAACACTCCTCCTCCAGTTTGTTTTCCTTGAGAATATAGAGAAAGAAAAAAAAAAAACAAGGTGTGGTACAGTCCAAGTCCTGCACGACACCTCCCTGCAGGTGTTGCAGCACATCCTTTGCTCTGCAGCCTCTTACGCCCCCTGGTGGCCGTTCTCCACACTCACACTCTCTTATTGATCTCAGCCAGTGGTGAAATGATCCACCAGGTGAAAGTGAGTTCCAGGTGAAGTTGACGGGTTCGTTTTGCACGGAGAAACCCGACCACTGACCCCGCCGCAGCTGATCGGGTTACGCTGCTTACATGAAGCTTTTGATGCCTTATTCTGATTGGCTTATGATGTTTACCTGCTTGAATAACCGGATTAAGAGGGCATTTCACCTGCCCGGCCTGGAGCAGATGGTGCCAACTAAGGATTCAAACAGTTTAAAGTGTACATTTGATGATTTAATGTCACCGTTATAAGCCTGGCGGATGTGTTCCTTGACGTTCACGCCTTGCAGTTTCCATTTTGTGTGTTTGTGTCCGCTGCGTCTGTGTTTTTGTCAGGATGGGCCTCTTTTGGCTTGAAGTCATCAGAGAAATACACTGAATTATCACTGTCATTGACCAAAAGTTAGCAGTGCCCGAGTCAACCAGTCAAATTTCTGTTTTTATTTGCAGGTGGAGGAGCGGCCCGACAGAGACTTCCTGGATAAAGTAAGAAATACTGTCATACTGATATTAGCATGGAGGAAATGCATTTATTATCTATCTTATAAGTCAAATAATAATAAAAACACTTAGTAAAGGTTTAACAGTGACATGATAGGTAAGTTAAACTCAATAAATTAGTTCGTAATGCTATTACAGATAATTATAAGAAACTTATTTACATCTATTTGTGGTCTATGAACTGTTCATTTTCTTGTAAGTGCTAATCTATGTCTTATAATCTAGGAGTAAACATGTTTATGATACTGTTATTAATACATGTATATAGTTAACACCTGTTAATGTTAATAAGCAGTGCAGTGCAGCTTAATTATCCACACCTGAGGAGGAGGCGGCCTGTCACGAGCTGTTTTGTGTTTTGCATTTTGTGCTGCTCCCCTAGATTTTAACTTATTTATTGAAATAAAACTGTATCTGATCTGACGTCTGTCTCCAAGGAAATAAGGGCCTTATTTCCTTTTAACTAACGTTTATCACAAGCACCTTCATGTAAAGCGCTACTGTCTAATTCAGTTCAAGTAAAAGCAGGTAAAACCAACATTTAAATGTTATTAATTCATAGAAAACAGACTGGACACATTTAATGAGCTCTGATTTACACAGTGGATTATGTGGATTTGAAATAGACACATAATCTAATATAGAATATTCCTCTAATGCTGTGATTAATGTGTCATGTTTATTTACTAATGCTGTAATAATTAATAATAATAATTAATTTGAGTTTGCTGGCTGGCTGCTCTCTGACACGCTGGCGGTTCGGTCCACGCTCGTGTGTGTGAGGTGTGTGTGTGTGTGTGTCCCAGCTCAGGTTTTGGTTCTTCTGTCCCGTCAGGGCTCCAGGACGGCGTCCACGCTGTCGGCGGCCACGCTGGCCTCGCTGGGCGGGGCGTCGTCCCGCAGGGGGAGCTGCGACACGTCCTTCTCCGTGGAGACGGAGGCGTCCATACGGGACATGAAGGTACGGAGACGCCGCCTCTGTCTGCAGTTTGTCCTCTTTTCTCTTTTCTCTCTCTCCCTCTCTCCCCTCCTCCCTTCATTTCCTCCTGGTTTCTGTATTTTTCTTTTCTTTTTCTCTCTCTTCCTCCCCTCCTTCCTTCATTCCTTCATTTGCTCCTCTCGTTTATTCTAGTTTATGTTTTTTCCTCTTTCTTTCTTTCTTTCTTTCTTTCTTTCTTTCTTTCTTCCTTCCTTACTTCCTTCCTTCATCTCTTCCTGTTTTCTGTATCTTTTTCTTTCTTTCTTTCCTCCCTCCCTTAATTTTATCCTGTTTTCTGCGTTTTTCTTTTTCTTATTCTCTGTATTCTCTCCCTTTTCTCTGTATTCTTTTGTGTTTCTGTACTTCTGTATTTCTTCATTTCCTCCTATTTTATGCACCTTTCTCTTCCTTCCTTCACCCTCCCTTCCTTGATTTCCTTCTATTTTCTGAATTTTCTTTTTTCTTTCTCTTTCATTTTTTCTCTTTCTTTCTTTCTTTCTTTCTTTCTTTCTGCTCCCTGTCTTCCTGCTTCCTCTCTCCCTTCCTTCATTTTCTCTTCTATTTTCTGTATTTTTCTCTTTCTGTCCTTTTTCTCTGTATTCTTTCTTTTTCTCTTTCTTTTCCTCCCTCCCTCCCTCCCATTCTTCCTTCTTTTCCTCCTCTATTTTGTGTCTTTTTTCTTTCTTTCTTTCTTTCTTTTTCCCTTTCTCCTTTGATAGAATGAAAACTTTATTTCAGTTGTACATCATAACAAACAAAACCTTAATTTGTGTGAATTTATGTGACCGTCAGTCTATTTCACAGAGTAAATTCCACACAAAATGAACCGGCTGATTGATGAGTATTAGTACATATTTAGTACATATTTATTTAGTGGGTTTATGTGGTTATTTATTTTCTTGTTTCCGCCTCAGGACTCGCTGGCGGAGTCGGAGGAGAAGTACCGCAAAGCGATGGTGTCCAACGCCCAGCTGCACAACGAGAAGTCCAACCTGATGTACCAGGTGGACACGCTGAAGGAGGCGCTCATCGAGATGGAGGAGCAGCTGTGGGAGGCGCGCCGCGAGTGCCAAGACAAGTCCAAGGTCAGCCGGCCAGAGGTCAAAGGTCACAGGCAGGAGCCTCAGAGTCAAGCCGCACCCACATATTGATGCTTTTGATACCGGCTTATCAGAAATATCAGTATCACCTGGATAAAGTCAGAAACACTGCTTTATTTGTTTGGACAGGAATTTTAATAAGTGCATAGTAAAAGTTTTTTTTCAGTAGCTGCAAAAAAAGCTCCCAAAAAATGAATAATAACTTTTTTTTAACTGTAATAAAAGCAAAAAAAAAAAAAGCCTAATAGTAAAGTAAAGTAACAGTAAATTACTTCATATTATAAAAATGCCAATAATTGCATCATACATGTGTTATTATTCTGTATGTTAAGGGGCTACTGCTGGCCATAAAAATTGACTTTTATCAAATTATCCAATGATCATATGCTCTTTAGCATTAGCAATCATTTAGTGAGAGTATTGTGTCACATTTTTCAGATGTTTCAGGTCTCATTTTTACATCGGACTCCACGTGTTGTGTGTTGGCTGTGTGGTTTCCCCCTGCAGGAGTTTGAGAGGGAGCGTCACGCCCACAGCGTCCTGCAGTTCCAGTTTAAGGAGATGAGAGAGACGCTGAAGCAGAGTGAAGAGCTGCTGACGGTGAGTCCTCACGTCCTTGACCCGGCCGCTGAACAACACTCAGCTCATCCTGGGGCTGCACACTTAACCCAGAAAACACTCAAATCAAACCAATGGCTACCTTATGTTCTTCTGATTTGACCAAAATCTATGACATAAAAGTTGTATCTGCATGTTCTATCATATCTGCAGATACAACAGCGACAGCACTGTGCAGCCCCAGCTCTCACTAATCCACCTTTCTCCAGCTGTGTCCACTTCTGCTTTACTTCCTGCTGGCTAATCTTCTCTCCTGGCTGATCTTCCCCTCTTGTCCACTGTCCCTCCTTCACCTCCTCCTCCTCCTCCTCCTCCTCTTGCTGTGCCTCCGGTCACCTCCTGTGTCCAGGAGGTCGTTCAGCTCCGGCTGAAAAGCGAGAGCTACGCCGGGGAGATCGCCGACCTGCAGGAGACCCTGGAGTGGAAGGAGAAGAAGATCGGGGTACGAGGATGCAACACCGACTCCTCCGCTGAGTTTTAGGTTGTAGGGCGGAGCTTCACGTATGCCAGCGCTGCTCGCAGGCAGAGCTGAGCTGGAGGAGGAAATAATCTCATTGGTTGAGTTTAACCTCTCTGGGTGGAGACGAATATTTTTCTGACTAAGTAGTTTTAGACTGAAAGGATAAGAAGGAAAATTTATTAAAGGAAAGCTCCAACGATGTGGGGCAAAATAAACTGAGACAGGATGATGGAAACCATTTTCACCTCTGTACGTGCACTGTTTTGGTTCCTATTTCGTGTTAGCTTAGCATGACTTGAAGTCTATGGGAGTTGTTAGCCTGGCTTTGTCTGGGGCAGTCAGAAAAATTTTATTTTGCCCAAATCATTGGAGCATTCCCTTCATAACTCTTCCTTCTAATCCTTTCAGTCTAAAAGTACTTATCCAGAAAACTATTTGGCTCCGCCCAAAGAGGTTTAACTCAACCAATGAGATTATTTCTGCCGCCACAGCAGCTCTACCTTCGAGAAATGTTTGCATGTGTAAAACTTCAACCTGCACCTACTTTGCTAGCCTTCTAATTTCTAGTTTTTCAGTCTTAACATGTTGCTAACTTTCCAACACATTTCCACTTAATCTCCTCTGACTTTATCGCTGCTCTTTCTCCGTCACCAACCTGAGTGTTTTCCTTCCTTTCTCTACTAACCGCCGCCTCCTCCTCTGCCACCGGGCCGGCTCTCAGGCCTTGGAGCGGCAGAGGGAAATTTCGGACCTTGTGCGGCTCGAGCGCGACCGGCACAAGGACGAGGTGGTCCGACTCAGAGATCTGCTCAAGGTACAGGAGTAGAAAATGGTTTCGGACCGCGGTCACCGCTTACGTCCCATGCTGCTGCCAAAGTAAAATAACCATGCATGCATTTCCTGGGCCAACTCAAAGCCAGAGCATCATCCCGACTTCTCTAAACACATTTAACAACATGCTTTGCTTCCGTATCTATTGCCAGTGTTGTGTAGATTGATGCTAATGTTTAAGTTCTGCTGGCACCGTCCACATAAATTTTCACAGGTTGAATCCATTCCTGTTGACGTTTTGTTTCTCAAAAGATAAGCAGAGCCATTGGTGGGGTGACATCTAAATGGCACCATGAATCAAAGAGAAAATGTTCCAAATAAAACCCTACATCTTCAGTAGCGATGGTGAAGATAATTTCCCTGACTATGTGGATCAAAGAGTCACAGAATCATTAATCAGAACCAGGCAAAGCGGGCAAACCCTTAGAAAAATGTCTCCAGATGAAACTGCTGCCTCCAATTTGCATTTCCAATTCACTTGAGCCTTGTTGTTGCGTATTGGTTCACTCGCTTTGCTTCTTCCCTCCCGAACAGAAACATGGAGTCGTGCTTTCTCCTGAGGTCACCACCAATGGGGAGACGGGACAGGGCGAGGCTGATGACGTCAGTGCAGAATCTGCCTCCCGATTGGCTCAGGATCCCTCTCATGGCGGTGGAGAGGGAATGCTCGGTAAGCACCATTATTATTCACCCCCCTTTTTAACATGCAACTGTGCGTAGCTAACATAGTGTTTGTTATTTAGCACATGAAGAGTTTTGTTCCGAAATTAAAGATCCACAATTTTGTATTCCATCTCTTACAAGATAATTTGTAGAACAATGCTATTTTTTTTTTTTTTTAACAACAAGAGTTGTCAACATTTTTTTTATTAATTTGATAATGAACTTCAAAATGTGCATTGTTGGAATACAACATTTGGAAAATTTTGGAATAAGACTCTTGAAAATACTGTGTTTGTGTTTAAATGTGACAGTGACAGCTTTGTGCTGATTTATAATTGTTTAAATAAAGTTTCAATTGTTGTGTGATCATCTTGTATTGCTTTGATGTTTTAAAAATCACAACCCAACTAACTGAAACTGAAATGAAATGTCAACATGTCAATATCATCCTGCTGAACATTACAATCAACCCTGTTGTTACTTCTGATTTCTTCGTTTCTCCTGTGATCAAGACCTCGATTCATCTGTCGTCGACTCAGCTCTGGGTTAATTCCCACCAAGGCAATAATCAATTTTTTGAAATAATTTTCATTTTTCTACTTGTCCATCTCTAACCAATGAACTGTGCTTGGTCCTCCCATGGTCTTCCAGGGAAATCACGGGAGCGGCTGCATTATGGCGGGGGCAAGACATCAGAAAGCAGTAAACTTCCAAAGGAGAGCACTGTGTTTAGCCCACAGAGGTTATATAAACGGTCCCAATCACTGAACATGTTCTCCACTGAACAAATTAAAACAGAAACATCAAAGCAAATAAGGGGAGCAGAGAAGCAGGCAAGAGACAGGAGAGACAGAATGGAAAAGCATTCAATCAGAAACGAGGACAAGGAAAAACATCTCGTCAGAAAGGAGAGCTTAAGAAAACAACCCAGAAACAAAGGAAGTGACAAGGATCAAACTAAACATGAAGGAAGTAAGAAATGTCAAAGCAGGCCTGATGGAAGTCTTCTGCCCAGATATGAAGGAATGAAAAAACACCCAATTATAAATGACAGAACAGAACGATCCTCGGTCAGGAAAGAAGAAACTGAACACACCCAGCCAGCCTCCACCACCCAGCTTTACGAGGTGAAACCTGCAATCAACAGATTAATTGCCGATGACCTACTTTTGAAAGGCAGAGCCAAACCCGAGAAAAACTCAAAAGAAAAGAAGCTTGAATTCTGTGACGCAGAAATTAATGTAAGTGCCGTATCAAATCAAGAAGCCGTCAAATCGGACAAATTGGAAATGGGACATTCATATGACAACAAAAATAACAGAATTCAAGCAGACTTGGGAGGAACTCCAAGAGTTTTGCAGCCTGAATGTATTAGTGAAACAAAGAGGAATAAAGCTGAACAAAAATGCGAGGAGACAGTCTCGCCTATTAGCAGAGCTTCTAGTGGACAATGCATTGGAAAAGCACACAAAACAGGGCTTCTTCCTCCTAGGACTGCAAAGGACATTATCCTTGGCCATAAAGGAACAGCATCACAACAAAACCTAAATGAACAAAAGCAAAAAGCACACATGGTAGAAAATGAGGCGCCATCTTCTGACAAGGTAGTTTTGATAAAACGTTCATTCAGTGTCGATCTAAGTTCCCAGAATAAAGACAGAATTGCCAGGCACTTCACAGCAAAAGCGGGGAAAGAGAGTGCCTGCAGTGACATAGATGTGGTACCCATTACCGCAGCTTCATGTGCGCAAGAACAGCAAAGTAACAAGCCTTGTACACTGTCATCAGTGAAGCATGTCTACGACGAAGCACCAAGATGTGGGGACACAAGCAGAGAAAGTTTGAAAAATGATCAAATGGATGGAAAGTATCGTAAAGCTACACCAGAGAATCCACCTCTCCGCAAAGGTGCAGAAGTTGTGCTTAAGTGCAGAACCTCCGAATGTCCAGAAAGTCCAAAAAGTCCAGAAAACAACATGTGCGGTGACAATTTGGGTATGATTGGCTGCAGAGGCTCCAGTCAAAGTCTTCAAAATATCAAAGTGGAAGATAAAAGAGCAAAACATATCACAGCCATGGCAAAGGAGACAATTCTAGATGACTGTGGTGCTGTATCAAACAATAGGACATTTGCTACCCAAAGTGTCCAGAAGCATCAACAGAAAGGTGTGCAGAATGTTGCAGATACGCTGGAGAAAGATATTATCTTCAGTAACCATGATGTTTTTAATTCTTGTGTGGTGTCTGGTGGAACAAACTTTGAAAATGACGTTGACCTGTACATGCCGTTGATGGAGGCCACGTCAGGTATGCCTGAGCGATTCAAGGTCCACCAGATGATTTCTAGAAGTGATGAGGAAGCCGAGAGGGAAGTGGTCCAGATTTCACAGCACCAAGACAGAAGTCAAGACAGCGTACTCGAACATCAAGAATGTAAAGATGAAAAGCAGATGCCAAAGATGTCCACTGTCTCATCTGATCTCCCTGATGGCGATTGGAATGGTTTGGAAAATATTATTCATAGCATGATAAGAGGGTTTATGGAAAGTCAAGATGTTGCCACTCAAATAGCCTCAAGAGTAATTCCCAAAATTGCGGGATCCGTCCACCAGTGGATATCAGATGTGGAGGAGACGAAAAGGAACTCCCTAGAAAATGTGTCTGATCCAATGCAGAGCAATCCCTCATGTGATGCTACGTATAATCAACAGAATATATGGAGTGATATCAGTGATGCATCAACAGATAATCCAGTGGATGTTAAACAAACTGCAGGAGTTGAAATAGTTAAGGACTCAGCAGAAAGGAATGGACCCACACCATATCAGCTGAGAGAGCCTGTAAATTTTGAGCAGATTACTGTTGGACATCCAATGATAGCTAATTCTGCAACAACACAGGATTATTTGGCTCTCAAGAGCTCAAGTTCAGACAAGGAGATGTTGATGAGGCCTTTGCATGTCCAAGATTCATGTGGTTCCACTAGTTCAGTTCAGCAGAAGGTTAGAGATCATCAGGCGATGATTGACCAAGAAACGCCAAACAATATCCGGGCTGCCTCATCCGCTATGTGTGAGGTAAAGGTCAAGTCCACCCAGGTCCAAATGTTAGGGGCTTGTTCTGCTGACTTTATGCAGGAATTCAATGTTGAAAAAGACGACCCACTGACGAGGAATGATTCTGATGATCTTGTTTTCAATGAGTCTTACTTTGATGAACCGCTTGTGACCAAAACAGCTAAATCCAGGTCAGACCCTGGTTTGATGGATGCATTGGGTAATCGCAAGAATGATAAAGGACACAGTGCTCTTCAAGATCAGGCAGCATTGAGTTACACAATCACAGCAGATGCTCGTAATTCAAACAAACAAGTGATCCCTGAATCACCTAGGAACTTTCCTAGAAGTCAAAGCCACCAGGAGATGATTCAAAAAGGTCCAAAGGACACACGACTTAAGCTGCATAAAGCGTCAAAGGCACGCTCTCACAGTGTTGGTAAAAGTTCAGAAAAGGTCAAAAAACAATTAGAGATGATTGCCAATGAGATCGAGGTGATGATTGTTCCAGAGTTGACTATGACGGGCTTCCCTGTTTGTGGAAGACAAGAAGGGATGGAGGTGGACCTGATGACAGACGAGTCTCCAGGACTAAATAACGAGGCCCCTGAACAAGAGACAGTGGCATCGTTTGTAGAAATGGACAGCTGTGAAGAAGCCAACCTTCTTGTTGAAAACGAGGCGGCAGAGGAAGAGCAACCAATAGCACAAGAGCAAAAAGTGGAAATCCCTCCCGTGGTGGCCGGCGTAAAAAAACGCAGTGGACTTAAAAGATTCAGTTTGGACAAAGACAACACTGACTGCAAGATTTCTTAGTTTTATAAAAATAAACTTGTGAATTTTTTCTTTAAAATGTAAAAAAAAAAAAAAAAAAAAGGTTTACATGGTTTACATGAGAATAGCTGCTAACATTGATTTCATGAAGTCGGTAATTTAAGCGATGCCCAGTTGTTTGTCCAGTTGATTAATGGATTTGTTTTAACTTTGTTGTTGATGTAAATGGTTTGTTTGGCATGTGTGTGTGTGTGTGTGTATTGCATGTTTTTGTGTGTCTTGTGCATAAAAGTTCAAGAGTTACAGTATTATTGTGTTTTGCCAAGAGTAAACATGTTGTGGCTTTTATTTTGTTTGTTCCTCATGTTCAATCTGTGCTCAAACTGCATATTAAAATTATTTTGTAAACAGAGGCTGCTTATTACCGTAATTTGAATTCCATATCAAAGGTGCAGGAAATGCCACACTTTACTCTGAGAATTTATTTTTCAAAATCTGTTAGTGAGAAAATGAAGCCTAAAATCAAAAGCTGTCACTTTTTTGTGAGTCATTTTTCCTGTTAGGGATAAGACTGCTTTGAGTAGTGAGTGAAACAATTTCTTGAAAAATTAGTCTTTAAAAACTCAAGTAGACAATGAAACTTGTATGTTGTTGTCTTGCAAAGTATAAAAATACATCATCATCATCATAAAGACTGTTTGAATGTCCTAAGATTGGGGTTTCTTAGATCAATATGATCGACTGCTGGCACTTTGTGATTAATGTTTAAACATGTGCAAATGAAAATTTCTCTTTCATCTCCATTATTAAATGTCTGCACTGAGCCCACAAATTAAACAGTGGTTAACATCCAAAGTAGCACAGCTGGAAAGTGTTTCTTGGTTCCTTGATTTTCTGCAGAGGGATTATAATGAATAAACCAGTGGCAGCCATGTTAACTTAATTTACAGCGATTTATTCATCAGCTGCCTTAAGATCACTGCGGTGTCATCCATAACCTTTGCAGGGGTAAGCGACTGAAAGACCAAATTAAATCTTAACGGTTAATCTTGAAGTAGATGCTAACTCAATAATTATGGTACTTCAGTTTTATATTCTTAGTAATGAAGATTTACAGTATTTGATGATTGATAACAGATAATTCTGAATGTTGACTCATAATCCACAATTTAAATCAGTTTGTCCAATATAAATTTGATTTCAAAGTGAAATAATTTGAAAGACAAAGTGCAGGATTTTGATTGATTATTATCAGAGATTTGTTGTTACATTCAGCATTCCTCATGGGATTATTGTTAATTTATTTGGCAGAGTTATATATTTACAGTTCTGATTAAAAAAAAAAAAAAGTAGAAAATATACCATGTATAATTTAAAAATGAATATATATTTTTTACAAATACAAAAACATAAAGAAACACAAAAAGCCTAATTACCTTATTATCCTCATGAGGAATATTTTTTAAATTTTTGTTTAATTTAATTTATGTTCACCTTAATATTCTTATTTTTTATTGATTAATGCTGATTTACACGTTTCTTTTCAGACATTATCTATCTTTTTTTTTTTTAATTGATGATGGTTTGCTGTCTGTTTCAGAGCTCCGGCTGAGGAAACTGGTCGATGAACGGGAGAGTTTGCTGGATCAGGTGACAACAATTTAAAATCATTTGGAATTAAAAAAACAAAACAGAACAAATAAACAAACAAACAAAAAAAAGATTTTAACTGCTTTAGCTCAAAATAATATTAAAAATATGGGATTTGCTGATTCCCAAATGTGTCCTGGATGCTCATCTGACCTCCTTTTGAAATGTGTGTATTTTCTTGTGTGTGTGTGTTTATGTGTGTGTGTGTGTGTGTGTGTGTGTGTGTGTGTGTGCAGGTGAGGCGTCTGAAGTCCCAGCTGGAGCAGAGACAGAAGAACGGGACGGACGGTCACGGCCCGGAGGAAGGCGGTCTGGAAAACGGCCTGGACTCCCACATCCTGGATCTGCAGAGTGAGTTCACCGCCGGTCTGGCCTCACACTCGCTTACACTCTGGATCCTTTGAGCCCTAAAACTAAACTTTTAAGGTTTATCCCCAAAAGTAACGTGAGGCGACGCTCTGCCGACGATCAGACATCACACACTTCACAGGCAAAACTGTTTTAAAAAGAGCTGAAAGAAATGCGTCACAGCTCAGAACATCAGGACACGTTCTGATGCATATCTGATATATGATAATTAACACAGTTTTTTTTAACCTTCTCAGGTACTGTATACACTTTAAGTGGCACAATATTATTTTTGAGTTGTAATAAACATTTTACTGATTATGTATTGCTTTTTTCCCTGATAGAGTTATATATTTTCACTTTGGAAAGTTTATTATTGTTGATTCATTCCTTTTTATGTTTCTTTTCTCTTTTTTAGCAATTGCTGCATAATGTTTTCACATTAGAATGCTTTAGTAGGAACCAATGATAGTTTGAAAGTCCTGGTTTATTCTAAAATCCCAGCTGGCAGGTGTTAGGATGTTGAAAGTGAGTCCCTAACCCTAACCCTGAGCCTGAATGCCATGAAACTTTACATGTGCCATGTTTCAAACTGATGTCAGTCTTTGTCAGGCTTTTACTGTGAAGGGTCAGTTGAGTTGACACAGCTCTTGAACGTCGCTCTGTTCCACACAGGAGACGCCAACAGGCAGATCAGCGATCTCAAGTTCAAACTCGTGAAATCGGAGCAGGAAGTCACCGCTTTGGAGCAAAACGTGAGTGCAAAATTTTCTTCAAAATAAATGTCCTACCTCTCTCAGTAGCTTGAGTAGCTTTTGTCTTAAATTATGATTTTTTTACCTTTAATGTTGGAGTACAGTGACCTCATTCTTTACTTTTTTTTTTTTTTTTTTTTTTTTACCTGTAATGTTACTGAGGAATTTGGGAATTTAGGAAATGAAATTTACCTGTTACTTACTCTGGATTAGAGTGTCAGCCAGATCCCCAAAATGCAAATATGAAATAATCTTTCAAACAAAAGAAAACAATAAACAAGTGGATCTTGAGGAGTAAAATGTTCTGTGAGTCATATTTTGTAGGATTTTAAGAAATTAAAAAATTCCAAAAAAGTTGCAGCAACACAATACAAAGTTCAAAGTTAAACACAACACAATCGAGAAGAGCAAAATAATAGAGATTAAACCTATATAGAAGGAAAAAATAAGAGATAAGAGTGAAATAATAAAGATAAATGAACAAAGAGATTATAAATGATAATACAGCAACAATGAAGTGTTGACCTAAAGCTGCGTCTCCTCAGATCATACGGCTGGAGGGCCAGGTGACGCGCTACAAGACGGCGTCGGAGAGCGCCGAGAAAGTCGAGGACGAGCTGAAGGTGGAGAAGCGCAAGCTGCAGCGAGAGGTGAGAGCGCCACCATCTGTCCATGTTTCACCTGTCCTGCTGCGGCTGTCCTGTGTGGTCGGTGTGCACGGCTCAGTTTTTACGGCACTGCCTGCAAAGTTCGGATTTTTCTTTAATGTTTGGTTTCTACCCTCTAATACGAACCACAGGTGTGAACAATGGCTTTCTCCCAAATAAATTACCGTTCCAAACACTTTTCTTTAAATTCGGCTTTAAGTCATACACACAGTCTTTTCACAACATGAGTAAACTTGTGAAAGATGAGGCTCTCTTTGACAGCAGAGGGACATCGACTAAAAGAATCGACAGTAGCAGTCATGGTGCACAAAAAATGTGAATAATATTAATATTTCTTTTGATTTGCAGAATACATAGTCCTTAGAGTGGGTTTCCTAAACGTACATAATTTTAATGAGCATTTTATATTTATTTGTGGTTAATATCCAACAATTAAAAACATAATAAATTGGAATAGAATAGATCTTTATTGTGCATTGTGCATTGTACAACGAAATTGAAGTTATTTAATTTAACAGAGTAAGTGTGATAACCACAGTGTCATTATTTACATGACCACTAGAGGTCGCTTAACTTTAAAACATAAGTATATGTCATAATAAGCTGCTGTGCAAATGCTGTATGTGGGCTGTTTTGTGGTGGAGGCCAGTCTCTTTTTTCTGATTGGTGAACGTGCAAAGAAATGGAAAGGTTCTCATTTCCTGTTTTCTGTTGTTTTTTTGTTTTGTTTGTTGCTGCAGCTGAGGTCGGCCCTGGACCGGATCGACGAGCTGGAGGCGGCCAACAGCCACCTGTCCAAACGCCTGGAGAAGATGAAGGCCAACCGCAACGCCCTGCTGGCCCAGCAGTGACGCCTCCTGCACCGCCGAGCGAGGAGGAGGGGAGGAGGGCTTTCCTTCTCCAACTGTCCCGCGAGGTTAGCGGTAACCTCACCGGCCAGTTGAGAAAAAACAAAAACAAAACAAAACTCTAAAACAGCTCCAAGCGAGCGAAGGCTTGTGATGCAAAAGCTGTCCGATACGAGGAAACGTCAGGCTCACACAGTTACCCGCCTCGTGCCATGTTCTCATCTTCACCTCCGACAGCGACGGACTGACAATCAGACGAGTGGAGGAAAGGCAGCGGCGCTCTCAGAGGACAAACACACCTCCGTCACAGAGGATTCGCTCAATACTCCCTGCACTTTTTAAAAAAAATTTTATTTTCATTTTAATTCTTCCTGTTTCACTCTGCGCAGAGAGCCACCTGGAAATATCAGAATAACTTCCCTCAGTACTCGACGACTTCCAAATCGATTCCACTTTTGATAATCGAGTCATCCTCGTAGTCGTTTATCAAGTGAAAAATATCAAACGTTTGCTGGCGACACAAATGCGAAAATGAGTTTACTTTTCTCTTCATATCATAAAATAAAAACTTTGCGAGTTTTTTTTTGGCTGCTGGTCAGACGAAGGAAGCAATTTGAAGACGCCGTAACTTGTACTTGTGGTTAATCAATTAATCAAACAAAAAAACAAAAAAAGAAGAAATTGACGGGTTGAGCAGCAAACAAGTTGTTCCGGTCTTTGTCTAAATTTATTGACTCCACCCGCCTGGCGTCTGTGCAAGCTCAAACAAACCATAAAACGAGTCAGCGTGGAGCATTTCTTGATCTGGGTGTCGGTAGAAGGACAGCAGCACAAAACAAACTCGAGGAAGTTATCTGTCGAGGAAAACGTCGTTCCACCAGGCAGCACCGTGTTGTAGCTCTGGGCCACACGGGAGTCCCGACCCGGGCCAAACAGCGCCTGCACACACACTCTGCCCGGGGTTTGTTTTCGACCTCTTGGCGCGCCACGTGGGCGGAGTTTGACACATTAAGTAATAACAGAAACTGCAGATTTGTTTTGAAATTTGCTTGTAAGATTCAATACAGGCTTCACTGTTCAATTCAACCACAAAACAATGTAACTTTTAAAAAAATTATAACAAAAAATTTTATAATTCCAATTATAGGGTTATGTTTATTTCCAAGCCATAAATAATTTCCCATACATACTGTCACATTTTCGTATCACAATTTTTATCATTTTTTTGTGGCCAACTGTTCTTATGTTTTCTCTTTTTCATACTCTAAAGGGATTAGGGATTATTCCACAAAAAATAACAACAACAATCAATTAATCTAATCAATAAATCAACAAAAACAGTATTTAAGTAATTGATTAACAATAATAAGGCAAGTTATGTGCATGCTATGTTTATGATAAATTTTGATGTACCCCGTTTTGATTTAGGAGCGACAAGGCATTTAAAAGGCAGTTGAGTGTGTGTGTTTTTTTATTGTTTGTGTTGTTTTGTTTTTTAAGCCCCGCCCACTTGGCCCGCGAAGTCGGACAACACAAACAGCTGCAGAGTTTTTTGCAAGTCCTGTTTGGTCCGAGTCCGCCTCCGTCGACGTGCAGCTCCTCTGTGCAGCGTGTGGCGCTACCTCTTCTCGGACACTAGGGGCCGCTGTCACACACACACACACACACACACACACACACACACACACTGGGCTGGCCTCCCTGCAGCAGTCAAGTTGTGCTGGTTTGGTTTTGTCTCTTTCTTTTCCAGTTTTCTGTGTTTTGATCGGGCCTCGTTCCCTCCGTCTTATTTCTGTCTAAAGATCTGTCGGGCTGGGTATTATTTCTGAAAAAAACAACCATATCAATTTATTAGTACGCCTGCTGAGGCATTTAAATGTATACAGTGACGAAAACTGTGCATAATCTCCATTTAGTCTCATATTCAGTGTTAAAATCTTGTTTTTTCCTAAATAAGGTCAAAAATCTGCCAGTTGCAATGAGATGGTTTCTCTTCTTTCCAACACTAATCAACTTGTTTCCTGAATTTTCTTGAATCAAGAGTCATTTTCTTGATCTTTGTGGCTGAAATGCCTTGTTTTGCCTTGTTTCACCAGATTTATACTTGTTCCCACGAGAAAAATAATCCTGAAACTGCACTGGGAACAAGTGGAATTATCTCATCCCGCTGAACAAAAACGAGATTTTAACCCGGAACGTTGAGACGGAGTGAGACGTTTTTGCCGTGTGGTTTGGGAAAGAGGCCGCAGGTTTTCTACATTTTCATGTAGGAGTGTGATTCACCTCAGTTTAAGAAAGCAGAGGAGAATGTGTGTGTTCTGGTATGAAAACAAGGCCACAACGCGCGTGTGTGTGTGTGTGCACATAAATATATGTATATACAGTATATGATAAAAAGGTGGAAACACACCTGGCACAACTGAATCAGGAATATCCAGTACATGTCCTTTTTTTAATCATCATCATTATTATTATTGTTGCTATTAATATTATTTTGTGTGTGTTGTTTTTCTGAAACCTGTCATGACACGTGGGATGTAACATCACCAGCCTGTAAATGTGTGAGTGTCGCGGCTCTTTGCTGAATGAATGAACGTGTGAAGAGTTTGGTTCCAAAACAAAAACAACAACAACAACAAAAAAAAAAAACAATCAAGACTTTGGAAATGCAGACGCCTGCTCTCGCAAAACCACTGCTGGCATGATATCAATGTAGTTTTAATAAAAAAATCCTCCGGTCCAGACGACCACACAGGCCGTTTCCTCAGTGAGCTAGCCATAAGCTCGCAGGCTAGCGTGCTAAATAGCGTGCTAACTAGCGAGCTTGCTACACTAAAAGTACTTGGTTAAGGTTAGGAAAAGGTCAAGGTACAGGTCACGAAATGTTAGCGAACGTTAATATTAGTGAATGAACTGTAGCGAATGTTCAGTAACACTAGGATTTTGTCGCTGCTTTAAAGGCTCAGTCATGCCATAAAGGAGGATCATTTGAAACAGATGTATTTATTTTCATGAGTAAAAGTAGCATAAATAAGCCTCAGGAGCATTTTCAAGCTCGCTAGCTATTAGCTCGCTAGCTAGCTGACTCGCTATCCTCTAAAAAATACTTGGTTAAGATCAGGAAAAGGCTTTTGTTAAGGTTTAGTGAAGGGTTTTTGGGGAAAGATCAGGGTTAAGGTTACAAAACATAAGCTAATATTAGGAAGCTAATATACAAGCATACGACTCATGAGAGCATCTCTAACACAACCTGAGTGAGCTAGCGGGCTAACGCTTGTTGGAAAACGTTAGATCCCTATAGCCACTAAAAACACTCGGTTAAGGTTCGGAAATGGTTATTGTTAAAGTTAGGGAAAGGTTTGTCGTCATGGTTAAGCTTAGGAAACACTAGTGAACGATTGTTAATACTAGCTAGCTAACGTTAGCAACCTAGAATTGCCTTAGCCTGGATTTGAACTTGAGTTCAACCATTAAACCATTTAACCATTTAACGTTGCCGACTTCAAGGGCGTCGTTTTTTCCATGGAGTTTGGCGTGAAGAGGCGCACACTTGGCGCTAATTAGGCCCCTGGCGTCTAAAGTAAACGTCGCACGGCTTCGAAAATTATGCCGACGGAAAGAGGACGAAAATTCCTACAAAAATATGAAATTAATTTTTAAATTGGAACAAGTTTGTGGCCGCTGTGAAGACTTTTCAAACATTTTGGACCCTGGTGTCCTCTCTTTATACTTTATCCGACGCCGCCGCAGTGTTTATGTTATTCACACCACCACCAGAGGGCGCTTCACTACAGGTGGTTGTGAGCTGCTGTGTGAACGCCCTGTGGGGTCGTTTTGGCGGGAGGACGGGCTCTCGTAGTCGTTTTAGGACTCGCTTACAGTCAAACGCCGGTTTGGACAGAATCAGGTGCGCTTGTGAGCTGCAGCTGTTTGGGACGAAACTCTTCACACGGGACAAAACAAAACAAACAAATACATAAAAAAAATACATGGGGAAAAAAAACAAACAATATCATTTGACTAATGTACCGCAATAACACTTTTGTTTTTGAATGTATGTGGTTGCCGCGGCGACCCGGCCTCGCCGAACATGAGAACTGGTCGACTTTGGCGAGGCGGAGAACGAGCGGCTCGTTTTAAACACTGTGCAATATTTCAGTGTGTGTGTTTCCAGAGAGGAGGAGGAGGAGGAGGGGGGGTGCTCTGACTTTGGGGTGACTTTGGGTTTCCTGTTCTGTCCTATTGATTAGGATGTGGGATTGATCGACTTGATCTGATGCCAATACTGGTGCGGCGGGTTTTCCTGATCGGTGTCAAAGGTCCTGGAGGCGACGTTTTGAAGCACTATATTAAACTCATGCAACAACAACTCACCTTCCTGCTCTCTGTCTCTTATTTTTTATTTGTCATAGCTTCGATTTCATCCAGGAAAATGTGTTAAAATAGCATTAATTCTTTTAAGTTAATCAATAATCACAACCGAAATGGTTTCCAGTGGAGAGGAAAGGAGCAGCTCTGCTTTTTGTACATGCTCTCTTTTGCATTTTAGAATAATAATAATAATAATGATAATCTCCTTTTTTTGTATTACTGCTGTTGTTTTTCTTTGACTGAAACACTGAATATAAATATTTATGCCCTGATAAATAATTTTAATTATTTGTTTGGTTATGATTATCTCTCTTTTGCTCATTTTGGTTGCACTTTTTGTAATCTCAGCTTCTACATCGAGTCAGTGTTGGTCCAGAAAATTAATAAGAAGGGTTTGAAGAGTCTTCCATGTGTTTTGCATAAAGACACCTCATCGCTGGTTATGTGAGGACGAAGTAATGACTCTAAAAAGTTATTTAGCATTTCCTTTTGTGGGGTTTTTATATTCAGTAGTTAAAAATAAAATAAAAAAAAAAAAAAACAAGCGCAGCAATTTAAAAACATGAAATCTTCTGCAAAAGCATAGATGTTCCTCTCCATCCTTTGGCCCTGCATGAACAACCAGAGGGTCTTTCCTCTCTTAACACCGTTGTACATGCAAACCTTGTATTTCCTGATATGAATTAACATATTTAAATATAAATATTGTTGTAGGAGAAGTTGGATGGTGGATCTGTAGCGGCTGGACACATTTATCCCTCCGTCTGTTTCAAATCCACATCATCCACTGTGTAAATCAGACAGCTACAGAGCTGCTGTGAGGTTTGTTTTTTACACTCTGACAGAGCCAGGCTAACGAATCCCATAGACTTCAGTTGTTTATGCTAAGCTAACACAAAATGCTACCCATAGGAACTGAACCACTGGATGTACAGAGCTTTTTTCTGCTCAGAAAAAAGGGGATTTCGTCCACTTCCACACACACTTTTTGCCAATTGGCATGAACACACACACACACACACACACACACACACACACACCCTTGACCTCCATGACAAATTTTAGCTTCCTGGGATTAAAACTGTGGCCACAAAAGATGGGGGGATTTTGGTGAATAGAAAATAAACAGCCATGGGTTTGATCAGCTCAGCATTGTAGAAATAATCCAGTAAATAATCTGAAACCTTCAACATGATGAAGCAAACCTCAGCAACCTAAAGACACTGTGAAAAGGTTCCCCCTGTTCCTTTTCTATAGTCCCTGCCTCTCCCTGCAGCAGTCCCTGTCATCAGGCCGGACCGTGCAGGACACCTGTGCACAGGTAGGTGCAGGGTGGAGCCGGTGATTAGCAGGGCCTGTCGCTCATTTAATCCAAGAGAAATGACATGGAGCAGGTTGTGTTTGGTCAGGATTATGTGCAGTGTGTCTGAACGCTCCCCTTCTCTTGACTGCTGACTGATTAAACTCATCCAGGGAGGAGTTCATCACCAGTTAAAATATTGTTAGTATTTAAATGTTTGCTCAGCTCCGGCTTGTTTGTGGTTGAATTTGATTTTTTTTTTTTTTTTTTTTTTTTTTTTTGTGTCGCTGGTAGCAACTTCAGTTTGTTTGCTCCTTGTTGAGTTTCCCAGAACTTTAGTGTCTCTCTTGTGCTTGGTTGTTGCTTTTGGTTAATGAAACCACAGCCCTTTATTTATTTATTTATTTTTTTGGCACAGACCTCTGTCTCCTGAGCTGTTTCTCAAGTCAACATCATTTTTTTTTTTTTACTGACCTCCAGTGCCAGACTAACACTAGAATCCCCCATCAGTGCAGAATCACTCCCAGTAATACCACAGATACATTTATGGTGAGTCAGACGAGCTTTTCTCTTTTAAAATGAAAATGAAAATGAAAATGAAGTACCGTATGCGTTTAATTGCCTCCTGCAGGGAAAAGTCTCTCACCTTCAAATTAAAAGACCAAACGACACATGAGCAAAGACACAACAGAGACTAAACAACAAAAAAACATGAAGAACATGATTCATTCATCTGGTCATTGCATGGAGAAGTGACATACAAAGTTTTTTTTTCTTTTCTTATATTCTTTGCATTGATCCACTTTATTTATTTTATTATTTGTTGGGTTTATTTTTCTTAAAGAAATATATTTCTCTCTCTCCTAGTGTGGAGAGGCTTAGTTTGCTCATGTTCAACATTTGAACAACCTGCGGCTGCTGCAACACAAGGATTTACCAATTTGTGATCAATGAAGTACGTCTACTGAGCTATCCAGATTAAATTAACCCTTTTGCAGCTGCAGTGGTCTGATTTAATTATTAAATGAAAGGAACATAAATGTTAAATAGCCCTCATGGTGCAAATCCAGGAATAATGAGAGGTTTTCATGTGTTCATGTTTTTTTGTTTTTTTTTTTTTTTTTTTTTTTATTTTAGTTTAGTTTAGGAGAAAGACAGTCTGTGTTTGGACTGGTGCAATTGAGCTCTGTGACAGCAGGGGGCAGCATCGCATCATATATATAATCCAGCAGGTTGAAGGCATGTCATGTTATCAGGACAAGGTCTTGTCCCAAAGACATGACAGGAAATAAAACAGAGCCGATGGGACTTTTGCATCCATGAGTTTTTAGTAGTTTCTGAGGAAATCTGAATCCAAAGTTCAAGAGTTAAGAAATCAATTTAACTTTACATGTTTACTTTAAAATGTTGAGAAAAAAAAGCAACAAGGCACAGCAAAACATTAAAAAAAATCCTTAAGACAAATTTAATTTAAGATTGAAAAACCCAATTTTTTAAATCTACAAATTTCTCAGTTTGTGCCTGGATGGGTTGTGTTTATTTGGAGCATTTTGTTTTTCCTGCCAATTTTCCTGTTTCTAATTTGCCCTCTAACCGAGATTTAAAGGGTTCAGAAACAGTAAAAACATATATTTAATAATGCCAGCTGATATTTTTTAAAGCTGGGAGACAGTAATACTCTGTTTCCTCCTCATGTACCGTCCATATGTTGAAGTTACAGTGGTTTAGGCACTAAATCAATTCTTTTTTTTTTTCTTTTTTTTTTCAGGTTTAAGAATTAAAAGTAAGCAAACTTCACTGGGGCTTACCACTTTAATTTTTCTAATTTTTCCAAAAATGCAGAATTCAAATAACCCACTCATTAAAAAAAGAGGAAGAGCCGCTATAGAAAAAAAAACAAACAAAAAAAATACATACACAGTTTTCTCTGCATGTGTTAAAACTGCTCGGGGAAAAATGAAAAAGCCCCCAGATCCTTTACTGAACGCCACTTCACAATAAGAGCACCCCGTATAATTAGGTCATAAATTAAGCTGTCAGCGCTTTACATGCAGGCTCACTATTTGGCAAGATCAACGTACTGCTGCACTGCATCTTCTCATTGAAATCCCACTTTAAAGCTCTCTCCAGCTGACCTTGCCAAATAGTGAGCCTGCATCGCCGTATGAAAACCTTATTGATGATTTATAAAGTGTTTACATCCTATTTAATGACCTAATTATTCACTGTTCATGCATCTTCTGTTAGGACAGTGTTAGGTTTGTAAAAGTACACCAGTATTCCCAGTAAAATTCTTGCTGCATGAACCTGTAAGAGGTATTTTAATGTTGCAGTTTTGTGATTTGTAGTGCCTGAAAGTGTCTGAAATGTGGAGCAGGACCTTCCTTATTGGACCCTCCTGAGCAGGTAACATGATGAGTTTCACCACCAGGACACCCGACACGATCACACACACACACACACACACACACACACACACACACACACACGAGAGAGAGAGCTTTCATCTCCAAGTTCCTCTCGTGTGGCTTTCATCTTGACCTCGACGTTGCAGCCGATCTCGTGCTGAAGCAGAAATAATAATTGTGATTCTGGACTGTCTGCAGACATGAGAGTTTATTAAAAAAAAAAACTTAGAGACTCACAGGACGGCTTCTGTATTTTAGAAGTGAGGCACAACAGCAAAATACATGAGATTAAACTACTAAATAAATGTAATTGCAATCAGTTACAGTTACTGAGAAAAAAACAAAATGCAACTAAATTACAGTTACTGATGAAAATCCTGGGGTTATATCTGAATATTTCCTGAAGCTCCTATGCAGAATATAACCTCCATTCTGTTTGCTCCAATTTTGTGAGCTGGTTTTGATTGGTTCGCTCGTTTGAATTTGCCCCGCCTCTCCGCCTCTCGTCTGCCAATCAAATCGAAGCGTGTCTTTCCGCGTCTGACCACCTCGAGGCGGCTTGTTGTTGCTGCTTTAAACTTTTATTTTTAGGGTGTTTCAGCTTCATTGTCCATTTTTAAACATTTGCTAGAAAAGTAATCACAAAGTAATCAGCGTAATAAGTTACATTAAATATGACATTTTTAACAGTGTAACTCGTAAATCATATTTCAACAAACACAACAATGTGGCTGATTGATCTACTATGGTGAAATTCAACACTCAGTTGAAGTAAATGGGGCAACCGAGCCACCGGAGCCTCATACAGCCTGAACAAGGTCAGAGTGCAAAAAAATAAAAATAAAAATAAATAAAAAGCTGGAACCTCTGCATTTTCTTGCCCTTGTGGCCCTTTTGAAAGCAAATCTTCTGCTTCCCGCTTAGCAAAGAAGCCATAATTCATCAGTACAGCAAACAGCTGCACTGCATTAGCCTCATATAACCAATAACATCATAACGGCAGAATTTATTGTGTTCTGACGTCTTATAATGGACTAAAGTTTTAGTGTTTGACTTATTCTTTAGAGGCAAACTCAAGACCTACTTTTAAATCAGCTAGTTCTTTCTTTTGGCTGTCTTTTTCTTTTTCATCTTTCCTCTATATAGTCTGGATTTTATTTTACTTTTCCAACAAGACAGTGTCCTAATAGAAACAAACACTACTTTCCTATGTTCTTTCCTATATTCTCCTACTTTTCTACGTTCTCTTGATAATATTTTGACTTTAAACTTGTTGGCTAGTGTTGCCTGCTTACCAAGCTGCCAACGGCATCTGCAAGCCTGTCTGAATTAGCATTTTACTTCACAAACAAATAAAAAAAACCCAGCCTGAAATCACTGGCTGTGTGTTGGGCGGGTCAGTCAGGTTATTTCAGGTTATTGACTTTTTTGTTGTTGTTGTTGTTGCAATATGGCAGAGACGTCCCAGGTGGTCTGGGGTTGTTGCAGTCCACTAGATGCAGTTGTTGAGAGTCGTGGGCTGCTGTGTGTGTGTGTGTGTGTGTGTGTGTGTGTGTGTGTGTGTGTGTGTGCATGAAAGTGTTGGACCAGTCACGAGCAGCAAAGTCTCTCTCTCACCCATTATGCTGGGTGAGAGAAATTTGGATTCATAGTAATGTATGATAAATTAAAGTGTTTATTATCTAGTACACTATATTATTATCTATATTATATTATATATATTATCTAGTATTATCTAGCAAAATGCCTGTATGTGATGATGCCATACGCAGTGTTTCCATTTAATGTTAAAGCTGCTGATCAGCATCCAAAGAAACTGCAAACCACTTAGATCTTTAACTTATTTTCCACAAATGCACGGCGGCGGCAGACAGGATCTGCACTCGTTTAGCATATTTCACATTTGAATCAGAAATTGCTAGAGGTAATTAGAGGGGGTGGGGGGTGGTGGGGGTGTTGCAAATCTGGAAAAACAGAGGAGGAAATCGCTCCAGCTGTGTGATTATGCGGACAGCTGGGCCTCCGACGCCGCTTTAACGCCGACTCGTCTCTCTCGCTGCACGCTGAAGCGAACAGATCGCCCTCCACAGTCGCTGCAAGGCGTCAAGCGGCTTGTTTCTTTTACATAAAACGAGAATAAACCGAAAGATAGAAAGGCCACAGACGCTGGAGTCTGCCGTGAACTTTACCCGACGACAGACGCCCCCAAACGGCGGCGACGGGTCACTGTGTGAGGATTCTGATAGCCAGAAGTCCCGATGTCAGTGAAGTGCACACACATTTCATCTTCTCGGGGCCCTAACCCGAAAGTCAGAGAGCCTTTTTTTCTAATTTTTATGTAGGAAATGTCACCGCACTTAAACTTTTTGTTTTAACTAAAAAAAAAAAGTTGAGATTTAAAAAAGTTGAGTGATGATTCAAACAGGCTTTACTTTTCCAGTTCATTAAACTTGATATTAATTTAGTTGGACTCAAGTGAACCGGGAGGCTGTGTGTAACTTTTCACAGCTCAGTTCCTCTAGATTTTTCAGTTTCTTTCAAAACTGAAAATATTTCATCTCCACCTAAAAAAATCATTCTCTTCACTTTTATCACTTCAGACTCATTCTAGATGAAGTTTAAAGGTCTCATCTCTGCAGGTTTTTGGTCGATCAAAGGAAACCAGACCAGTTCCTCCTCTTGAATGATCTGATAACACAGATCAATAATCAATAATCACAAATCCACAGATCAGTAAAGGTGATAAGACAGACTTGTAACAGATCCCTCGATCGAACGCAGAAACATTTGGCCCTGAAAAGGTTTGTGGAGTAAAGCCTCCGTACGATTAAACATTAAACAGGAGGGGGCGGCGGCTTGTAACCGTAGCAACTGACTCCGCCCCGCGCTGACATCACAGAAGCGGGGAAATTAAATTCACAGCTGGATTTACATTTTCAAACGCCATTCGCAGGACGTGGAAATAAGTCAAAACAATGCACAAAATCATCATTTAACCGAGGCTTTTCATTTTTGCGTGGTAAATTTGCAAATATAAGTTATATGTTTAAAAAAAACTCGGTTTGGAGCAGAGATATTATAATTTATTTCAGTTTTTAAATGTTTGTTTTCAGTTCAGTTTAGTTCCCGCAGTGGGTTTTGCTTGTTTCGGTTTAGTTTTATTGTTGCAAAATATAAAATATTGAGTTTTGACTAGTTTGTGTCTTTTCTTGTGTTGTTTGTCAGGGTCGAGATGTAAGAAGCTCAGAATACAAATTGCAATAGAAACCCGACACTCCTGCTGCTTGCACTCACACATTCGACCAAACTGACAAACTAAAAGACAGTTTCTGTGTATTTTTATTTTAGTTTAGTTAGTTTTATGCACACGCTGCATCTCAAAAAGAGTCGGGACGCCCCACTTCTGCACCAGACGGAGGTTTAGGTGTCAGTGAGGGCTGAACCGGGATCGGCCCTCAGTGTCTCGCAGCTTTTAATTTTTCATTTCTTTGCGTCTCCCACCGTCTCCCTCACCGACACCGGAGGTTAATTTGGGTGAATTTCCTCTCCGCTGCAGCCTCACTTTGTGATTTCCACAGATAAAAAGGATCTACTTTTACATAAAAAAAAAAAAATAAAAAAAACCCACATCTTGAATTTGGAAATAATACCCCTCAGGGCTGCTTCTTTATACAGTTTTATCTCTACCTATTGAGAAATCTCTTCTTCAAGGGATAATTGGCCAAGAATTTGCTTTAATTATGGATATGCGGGTTAGACGCCACAGCCGACTGGAGGCCGGGGAGCTAGTTAGTCTCTCCTTCTTTTGTTCCCAAATCAGCTGCTTGTGTTCTGCTCGGGGATGCTGGTGGACGCGCGGCCGTGTGTTTTACTGGAGCACAAACCCTCTCCGAGACCCATTTGGCTGAACTCCAGCGCTCATTGCTATTCCGCTTCTCCACAGGCGGAGGCTTGGATCGTGGCCGCTGGTCTGAAACCCGCAGAGGTTTTTGTCAGACGTTTCCCGACACACAGCATGCAAGGAACCTCTGATTAAAAAAAAAAAAAAACAGCCACTGCAGATGCACTTTGCAAGTTATTCGGTGTGTTTTTCTGGCTCTTTGAAGGATCCAACCGGAGGCGAGGCGATGTCACGTCCACATGTGTGAAACCGCCCAGATTCGTGACGAAAAGAGTGTGTTTGCACAAAGCCAGAGATTTGCACATGCATTTAGTCAGATTTTTAAAGCCGTGCATGCCTCTGTTGTATAAATCTGAGTCTGTGTGTAATCGCGTCACGTGCGCGAGCCTCATGCACGCTCCGATCAGCCGTTAATGCACGCTGACACGCCCCTAATTAGCTCATTTCCATATATACGCCTGTTTGTTTTTTCAGACATGGCGACTAAAAGCACCAACAGAGCCTCCATCGCTGACGTCACACACATCTGGATTATGTGTGACACACTGCAACACACACATTCTCACTCATAAATGTGCTAATAATAAGTAAAATAGATAAATAGGCCTGTCCAGATTAAACATGCATAGTGAAACTGGATATAGATAGATAGATAGATAGATAGATAGATAGATAAATACTTTATTCATCCCGAAGGAAAGTCACAGTTTTCAGCAGTATCCACAGACTACAAGATTAAGTAAATCAAAAATAAAGAATAAGTAAATCAAAAATAAAGAATAAAAGATGACCCTCGAGATCTAAAGATCTAAGTACCCAATGTGCAAAAAAACAATGTGCAAACAACCAATAAAACCAGTGTGCATCGATGTATCCAATGTGCAGAGATGGGGGCAATGTGCAAATTTACAGTATAAACAGATGATAAATAAATAGCACCCAGATGATAAATAGATGATAAAAAACCAAAAAAACAGTGTGCATCAATGTATACAATATGCATATTAAGGACAGTTACTATACTGACATGATAAAATTACAATAATAATGTCATTTAAATTCAGACTTTCATCGTATTTTCTGCCCCTTCTCGCCCAGCCTGCAGCCTAAACTCTGCATGCTGTGAAGTCTGTCTTATTTTTTTCTTATAAATACTGATTTCTGTGCAGGAAATAGTGCCTGTGTGTTTCTGTGCCTACGCAGCGTTTACATCAGCGTTCATCTGTAGTTGTGAGATTTGGTAAATGTGCACATTGAAGCGCGAAGAAGAGTGTATGACCTGTAAAAAGTTGGATTTTGTTCATTTTCAAGCAGCAGTTTTGATTTTCTTTTACATCTATTTTCTCCTGTTTGTCAGTGAAGCAAAAGGTCAGAGCCTTGACTTTGATTTTATGCTGTTTTTTTGTTTGAGATCGACTGGCTTTGTCGGTTGTTTTGGGGCCGTGCTCATGTCTGAAGCAAGAAATAAATAAATAAATAAATAAATAAGTAATAAAATAGCTGCCACTTGTGAAAACCTCTTTGCTGTAAAGGCTCAACACATGTGATGTCCCGGTTTCCCCTACAGCGGGAAACGTGTGCTGAGTCCTATGCAAATTTCTGCAGGGGTGTGTTTATGTGTGTGTGTGTGTGTGTGTATGCCCATGTTATAATGCAGATAATTGCTCATGTGTGTATATGCATAAATATGTCCATTCAGTTGTGTAGTTCTTCGTTTAATCCTCTTTTTTTGAGTGGCATCGCTTCACTTCATCACCGGTGTCAAAGCATCATAATGTTAAAGCGTCACTTCTAATAAAAGGTTTTAAAAAATAAATAAATAAATAAAACAGACAATGCAGTGATGAAAAAGTGTGTGTGCAGTTATTCATTGTAAAAGAAAAAAAGTTTGGATGGAGCTCTTCCTCTTCCCTGCTTATCTCCGCCGGCAGGTCGCCTCCCAGCTTTTCTGCTGCACTCGGATTTAAAAAAAACAAAAAAAACAAAAACCTCTGCCAGCCGAGGAGCCGAGGAAAGTCTTTCCTGTGCATGGAAACTCGGTGACAACAGCACAAAGCGGCCAAGTCTGCTGAACCTGAAGCCGCCATCCACTCTGCATGTTTCCCTCGTTTCTCTCTCTGCTCTTTTGCTCACTCGTCTCCCCGGAAACCCCCATGAGGACGAGTATCACGAAGCAACATTCATAAAAATACAAATTAAAACTGAACGCACCGTGCAAACGCTCAAATCAAATTAATGCACGATTCAAATACAATCAGCGGCGTACCATTCACTTCAGCTGTAAACTTCAGCCGACAAAACTTTTTATGTAGACGTTTGCAACAAGAATATATATGAAACAGTTTTCTTTGTTGAAATCAATAAGCAGAAAAGACAAATATACTTGAATGGCATGTATTAAATATGTGGAAAGACAATGTGTCAAAAAAAAATGTGTCAAAAACTGATATTAAAATCCTTTTGTGTTGGCAAATAAACAAAATAAACTACATTATTCATGCATGGCAATGTCAAAAAAAGGGAAATATTTTGCTGCAGTTTGGTTTATTTATCTATAGATGGGTGATTTATATTTAAAAAAAAAAAAAAAAAGAAAAAAAAAAGTTTGGAGGAAAATGCAGAATGACCACGGTGGAAATCTCCACATAGCAACTGTATTGTTTTCATGCTTTACTGCTTTACTGTATGATGTGGATGGAAGAGAAAACACTTTAAAATAAAAACTTTTTGTGAATTTTTGTGTGGTTTTTGGGGTGTTTTCGTTTGTTTAATTGGTAGCCATGGATGACCTCAGTGTTAATAACACCCATTGCTTTGATTTGTGTCCACTGTGAGGCTTTGTGACTCAATAAAGGCCCATTCCAGAATCTGACAGAGAGTTTCTTGATTGGCTCATAAGTTCCTGGCCTGAGCACAACCAGGGACGCCTGCCTGGGAGAAGCACGACTTCATCGATCACCCCGAAGGTCCAGTTTGAAGATTTCGCTGCTGTTGTTGTTGATCGATACGGCAAAAATGGACGGACAGCGCAAAGCCGCCGCGTTCGCCGTCTTCAACCAGCTCCGTCTGCAGGGGAAACTGTGCGACGTGGTGATCAGAGTGGACAACGTCGACTTTAACGCCCACAAGGTCGTCCTCTGCAGCTGCAGCCCGTACTTCCGGTGAGCTGCTTACCCTCTGCGAAGGGACGTCAGCGGTGTTATATTTTTATTTTAATAAACAAAAAAGGGAAAACACATATTTTTAAAAATGAAAATAGTGAATAAACTTAAAAAAACAACAAGATTTAGTGCAAAACTTCTGCCTGCCTTAACTTCTCTTTACATCAAGTCACTGGTTCATGGTGCTTTTGATGAAAAAAAAAAAAATTTCAAAATGTATTTTAAAAGCAACAAAGAACATAAAAATCAAAGTTCAAGGTGCAGACTCATGCAATGACAGTTTCAATCTAGATTTAATACAGTAGCATTTCAAAAAGTTCGGGGAAATGTTACGTACATGTAGACATAACAATTTACACTACTCCTAAATTAAATTTTCCATGTCTGCATTGGTCAAAATTTGCTGCAGTTGAATTGAATAAGGCCACAGAGTTGACTATAAGGCCAGACTAATGAATTTACCCTAACCCTAACACAACAATGTTAAATACTGTGCAGATTTCAGTGACCCTCTATAATCTCCACCCTGAACCCACAGAGCGCTCTTTGACTCCCAGTGGACGAAACCAGAGGACAAAGTGTACAACATCCCCGGCCTGTCGTCCAAGATGATGCGTCTGATCATCGAGTACGCCTACACACACTCCGTTCCCGTGACCGAGGACAACGTGGAGGAGCTCTGCGCGGTGGCGGACCAGTTCACCGTCAAGGGCATCATCGACGCCTGCTGCAGGTTCCAAGAAAAGCATCTCAGGTCCGACAACTGCATCGGCATCTGGAAGTTCGCGGACATCTACTGCTGCCCCGAACTCGAGCGCAAGGCCTTCCTGTTCATCCTGCATCGCTTCGAGGAGGTCGTCGCCTCCGAGGGGTTCCTGCAGCTCACTGCCGAGCAGCTGGCCGTCATCATCGGGAGGGACGATCTCAACGCGAGGCAGGAGAAAACCGTATTTGAGGCCGTCGTCCGCTGGATCAGCCACTCGCCTGAGGACCGCCAACGCCACATGGCTCTGCTGTTGTCCAAGGTACCTGTCGATACACTCAGTTTTTTTTTATTCAGCCAACTGAGATTGTGCCCAAACAAGAGATCAGGACTGACCTGAGATGTCAGAAAAGCCGCTTTGAGATCAGACTCAAGTATCGCAGTCTGCAGTATCACTGTTGCATTCCTAGATCAAATTTCAGGGAGTGCAAAGGCCAAAGCTAGTCTTCAGATGACAGACACAACACGTATTCTGCTGTTTTTAGGACATCACAGAAACCTAATATCCTAATATATGCTCTCCTTCATCTTCCTTAATTCACATTTCTGTTAGGATTGGTAAATATCTAACTGTTGCCTTTTTTTTTTTGTAATCTTTGCCTAGTTTCGCCTGACCATCATGAACACTGATTACTTCATAAACGACGTGAAGTACCACGCTCTGGTGAAGGACGACGCCGAGTGTCAGTCCATCATCAACAGCACTTTCCTGGCCATGTATAACCTCCTCAACAACCGAGACCCCAACTCGGACGGCCACACCCCTCTGTTCGGCCAGCGCCTGCCCTACGCCGTGCTGCTGGCCATCGGCGGCTGGAGCGGCGGCGGTCCCACCAACGGCATCGAGGCGTACGACCCCCGCGCCGACCGCTGGATCAACGTGACCACCAACGAGGAGAGTCCTCGGGCGTACCACGGCGCCACCTTCCTCGACGGCATGGTCTACTGCGTCGGCGGCTTTGACAGCATCGACTACTTCAGCAGCGTGCGCAGGTTTGACCCGCGCACCCACACCTGGCACGAGGCGGCGCCCATGCATTCGTGCCGCTGCTACGTCAGCGTGGTCACCCTGAACGGCTGCATCTACGCCATGGGAGGCTACGACGGACACGGGCGACTCAACACGGCCGAGCGCTACGATCCCCGGACCAACCAGTGGACTCTGCTGCCGCACATGCACGAACAGAGGAGCGATGCCAGCGCCGCAGCACTCCGCGGCAAGGTGGGCGGAGCTTAAGAGCGGATAGAAATAACTTAAAAAATCAGCTGTAAAACCCTGGGACAGGACACAGAAGTTAACCCTCCTATTCTCTTTGAGGTCAAATTGAGCACATTGGGTGTTTAACGTCTCTAAATACACGATAAACATCGCTTTCTACATATTTCGTGACTTTTCCGAAACATATTTTGGACATTTCTTTGTGGTCAACATATGAGAAATGTCAGCATTTTACACATTTTACAACAAGTTTTAGTTGTTTTGAATAGAATAATGATAGTTAATATGACATTTGGGAGGGAAAAAACATGATTCCCACAAAAACTTTGATGTATGGAGGATGTTTTATTTAAAGGGCTATTCAGGTCAACAAGACACATAAAGTAGCTGATGCATAAACATGGGAAGCAATTTTTATTACAATCATTGTCTGGGGGTTTAAATTTCTGGGGACAAATTTACCTAAAAAAATGTTATTAAATTTGGAGGTAGTGGGAGGGTTGATGAAGCATGATCATGACTGCTCCAGTCAAAATAATATTTCTTTTACCTGTCGGCTCTTTGACAAGCACAAGTATGATTTGCAGCCTGAGAGTAATCAGCTTTCAAGGCATTTTTTTTAGTTACATTAACATGATTTCAACTAACACACTAACTCTGATTACAACACAATTACATGTTGTATAATTGCCTGTTCTGTTTCCTTCAGTTCTACAGTTACATAATAATATAGGATTTAAACTGCAATAATATTTACACTCAGTGGCCACTTTATCAGCTCCACCTGTACAATCTAATCCAATCTAATCCAACCTGTTGTGCCATAAAGTTTGCTTTCCTGCTGCCTGTAATGCTCAGTTTGTCTTGTTGTCACGGTAACAGAGGTGTTCATTCACTTCTGTGTTTGGCATTGAGCTCATAGTTAGTGCTGCACTTTACTGACAGCTGTTTCCACTATTCTGTCCAACCTCTTTGTATATAAATGGGCGAGGACAAAAAATCGGAAACACCTCTCAGTGTAATGCAGTCCAGTAAGAGCTCTTCAAACTACAACCTCAGTAATAAACACAGAATTAAATTTAGACATTCTCCAACACAAACTGAACATTATAAACTTTCTTAAAAGTAGAATTTATGGCAGAGCTGCTGACCTGAACTGAATTACACTGGCCAGGTGGAGCTGATAAAGTCGACAGAGTGGATATCATTTGTAATATTTTTAAGAATTGTTTTATTCATTTTACAAAGCATTATAGTCTTTTAAAAATAACCACAACGCTGACAAAGATTTGAGCTCAAACGTTTTGTGTGTTGTTTTTTTTTTTTTTCCTGAATGCCACATAGACTTTCCTTAGGATCTTTCTCACAAGGAAATCTAAGAGAAAACGGCTTCCAAAGCTTCATTTATCGATCCATCACTCTTTGGCCTATCATCATGTGGGTGTTCTCTACTTTGGAACACAAAAAAAAATCAAGGCATCCCCAATTAATGTGCTAAAGCTCAACGCTGATTGCTTTCCCATAGGTGTTCATTTGCGGAGGCTTCAATGGGAATGAGTGCCTGGCCACGGCCGAATGCTACGACCCCGACACCAACCAGTGGACGCTGATTGCACCAATGAGAAGCCGGCGCAGTGGGGTGGGCGTCGTCGCCTACAGAGGACACATCTACGCAGTAAGGAACGCTCGAGCCATTTGAAACAGTCGAGTTATTGTCTTAAAGAGTTACCGGTGTTTGACTCGTGACCCTTTCATCTCCAAGGTGGGCGGCTTTGACGGCACCAACCGCTTGCAAAGCGTCGAGGCCTACAACCCCGTGATCAACAGCTGGCACAACATGCCCTCCATGCTGACGCCGCGCAGCAACTTCGGCATCGAGGTGGTGGACGACCTGCTCTTCGCGGTCGGCGGCTTCAACGGCTTCACCACCACCTTCAACGTGGAGTGCTACGACGGCGACGATGGTGAGTGGTACGAGGCCCACAACATGGACATCTTCCGCAGTGCCGTGAGCTGCTGTGTGATGCACGGGCTCCCCAACATCGCCGAGTACGCCGCGCCCCGCGCCGCCCTGCTGCTCCCGCCCGCCGCGGAGGCCGACTCCGAAGGGTCGATCGAATCTCTCTAACGTCCAGACGGAGTTTCAGCTCAGTGCTGCCCCCTGCCTGCACACCTTGGCATCACAGACTGGGTTTTGGAAAGTAAATAAATGAAATTAATTTCTCTGCATCAAAAAAAAAAAAAAAAAAAAAAAAAAACAGATTCCTTCGTGACTCCTATAATATCACATATGTTTTTCAGTTTCCATCAGGGACCAAACGTCCATATACATTGGGGGGGACAAGTCCCCCCCAATGTTCAGGCACTCCAACAATGTCCCCCCCAATATTGCTGGAATATATTAGCAATTCAATAGCAAATTCAATATCTGTCCCCCCCAATGTTGAAATGGTGGTTTTGGCCCTGGTTTCCATGACACTTTGGTAGCTTTGTATTACAGGACCAGGTGCTGCTCTACAGGCGATCCTGACCTCTGACCTCCCTGTGAAAGGGAAAGACAAAAAAAAAAATTCTTCATAAGCTGCACAAAGTAGCATCACTCTATCCAACACAGGCATCCAAAATAATTGCAATTCATTCATAAAAAAAAAAAAAAAAAAAAATCTTAAAAATGGAGCAAAATCATACTGGAACCACTTTACTTTACATTGTGTTAAGAAACAAATATTTTAATTGCATATATGCATATATAGGACTGTATGTCATTGAGCTAGACAGCTTTTTCATGTGAGGAAATTCACGATTATCCCGATTTATGATCATCATGATAATCTATTTTGACTTAATATCGTCCCATTCCTCATGTAACTCATGACAAATATGATAACTTTACTAGGTTTAGCTCTGAATATCAGCACAAACACAGTAATAACCAAAGTAAAAACAACCAAACAAACCAATTAAAATACAAGCAGGATATGTTATACAGCAGGAAATATAATATAATGGTCATGTATTGTCAGTGATGGTATTCAGCAGTACACTGGGTTTGTTTCCAAGTCTGAAATTTGGAATCTAGAGACTAGAGACTTTTTTTTTTTTTTTTTTTTTTAGCAGCCGCCCTTTCGACGTGCACCCTCCGCCTGGCACTTTTCTTTGCATCTCTGCATCTGCATCTGGCACCGGCAGGTCCGGCTCTGCCAACGGAGGGAGGCTCAGTTTAAGTCCCCGATTAAAAACCCTTTATCTGCTGTGAGTCATCGCTTCATCTCCTGACGAAGGCGCGCAGGCTGCAGTCAATCTGTCATGCTGCGCTCTGTTTTTTTTTTTTTCTTTTCTTTTAAAGAGCTCTCTGCTGGAAACGCAGCCTTTGTAGACCAGATACAACGGCTAGAATAATTTAATTTAGCCCCGGCCTTGGCTCGTCTATTCCAGCTCATTAAAAGCTAATTATCGCAGAAGTTGTTGAAAAGTCCTGTTTTTTTTGTTTTTTTTTTCATACCTGTTGCCAAGTTGATCACAAAGGAAGGAAGAGTGGCGGCGTTTTGCAGATCAGTGTGAAATCTGAAAGCTCGCAGTTTTGTCTGTTTCATCAATACAAGTAGAAGCTGTTGACTCAAAAGTGTGTGTGTGTAAGTGTGTGTGTCAGGGTCTTTTTCAGGGTTAAGCATCCAAAAACGTGTGTAATTTGCCAATTCATCCTCAGTGAAACCTGCTGCTGGGTGGCTGTGAAACTACTTATTTATTTTTTCATCCTCTTTTGGAAGGTTTCCTATTTGAAGCCTGACTTAGCTCTTAACATGGATATATGGCTTCTATATTGTTAATGGCATTATTATATATTATATATATATATATATATATATATATATATATATATATTATTAATATATATTATATATTATTATATTAAACATTCGAATTGTTCAAATCCTCCATTTCCTCTTTAAACTCACAATTCAGTTCAATACAGTTTTATTATTATAATCCCGAAGGTGCAATTCAGTTTTGGAGCAACAATCAACAAGACAAACAGACACAGATACATGAAAATAGAAAATAAAAAGTGTAATAGTTGGTTGAAAAGTATATAAAAAAGCCATGTTCGAGTAAGGCTAAAGTGCAAGAGAATTTAAATAAATAAGTCTGTGTGCTCAGAAATACTTTAGAAATACTTAAGCATTTGCTCAGATTCTGGAGAGTTAAATATACAGTACAGGCCAAAAGTTTGGACACACCTTCTCATTCAATGCGTTTTCTTTATTTTCGTGACTATTTACATTGTAGATTCTAACTGAAGGAATCAAAACTATGAATGAACACATGTGGAGTTATGTACTTAACAAAAAAAGGTGAAATAACTGAAAACATCTTTTATATTCTAGTTTCTTCAAAATAGCCACCCTTTGCTCTGATTACTGCTTTGCACACTCTTGGCATTCTCTGGATGAGCTTCAAGAGGTAGTCACCTGAAATGGTTTTCCAACAGTCTTGAAGGAGTTCCCAGAGGTGTTTAGCACTTGTTGGCCCCTTTGCCTTCACTCTGCGGTCCAGCTCACCCCAAACCATCTGGATTGGGTTCAGGTCCGGTGACTGTGGAGGCCAGGTCATCTGCCGCAGCACTCCATCACTCTCCTTCTTGGTCAAATAGCCCTGACACAGCCTGGAGGTGTGTTTGGGCTCATTGTCCTGTTGAAAAATAAATGATGGTCCAACTAAACGCAAACCGGATGGGATGGCATGTCGCTGCAGGATGCTGTGGTAGCCATGCTGGTTCAGTGTCCCTTCAATTTTGAATAAATCCCCAACAGTGTCACCAGCAAAACACCCCCACACCATCACACCTCCTCCTCCATGCTTCACAGTGGGAACCAGGCATGTGGAATCCATCCATTCACCTTTTCTGTGTCTCACAAAGACACGGCGGTTGGAACCAAAGATCTCAAATTTGGACTCATCAGACCAAAGCACAGATTTCCACTGGTCTAATGTCCCTTCCTTGTGTTTCTTGGCCCAAACAAATCTCTTCTGCTTGTTGCCTCTCCTTAGCAGTGGTTTCCTAGCAGCTATTTGACCATGAAGGCCTGATTGGCGCAGTCTCCTCTTAACAGTTGTTCTAGAGATGGGTCTGCTGCTAGAACTCTGTGTGGCATTTATCTGGTCTCTGATCTGAGCTGCTGTTAACTTGCGATTTCTGAGGCTGGTGACTCGGATGAACTTGTCCTCAGAAGCAGAGGTGACTCTTGGTCTTCCTTTCCTGGGTCGGTCCTCATGTGTGCCAGTTTCGTTGTAGCGCTTGATGGTTTTTGCGACTCCACTTGGGGACACATTTAAAGTTTTTGCAAATTTCCGGACTGACTGACCTGCATTTCTTAAAGTAATGATGGCCACTCGTTTTTTTTTAGTTAGCTGATTGGTTCTTGCCATAATATGAATTTTAACAGTGGTCCAATAGGGCTGTCGGCTGTGTAGTAACCTGACTTCTGCACAACACAAGTGATGGTCCCAACCCCATTGATAAAGCAAGAAATTCCACTAATTAACCCTGATAAGGCACACCTGTGAAGTGAAAACCATTTCAGGTGACTACCTCTTGAAGCTCATGGAGAGAATGCCAAGAGTGTGCAAAGCAGTAATCAGAGCAAAGGGTGGCTATTTTGAAGAAACTAGAATATAAAACATGTTTTCAGTTATTTCACCTTTTTTTGTTAAGTACATAACTCCACATGTGTTCATTCATAGTTTTGATTCCTTCAGTGAGAATCTACAATGTAAATAGTCACGAAAATAAAGAAAATGCATTGAATGAGAAGGTGTGTCCAAACTTTTGGCCTGTACTGTACATAATAAGCAGTGAAATAAGTGGAATTAGAAGAAATAGAGAAGGGAAATAAGAGATGTAACAATATGTGCACTAGATTTTTGTAAAAATATGTGCATTGTGTAAAAAAAATATGTGAACATAAAGTTGTAAACTTTAGTTGTTTCAAACTGACGAAAATGGAAAATGAAAAGGGTAAAGGAAGACAAGCGGTTGAAAAAGTATATGGAAAAGCTACATCTGACTAATGTTAAAGTGCAAGAGTTGAAATAAATAATAAATTGGGTCAGCTGCAGTTGCTCAGATTCTGGAGAGTAATAAGCAGTGGAATAAGAAGAAATAAAGAAGGAAAATAAGCAAAATGTGCATTCGATTTTTGTAAGAATATGTGCATTGTGTAAAAAAAAAAAAAAAAATATGTGACATAAAGTTGTGAACTGGCATGTTTCAAGCTCAGGGCTGAGTCCACCGTCCTCTGCTGCTGGAGGAATGAGGCCGGGTGGTTTCAGAGCAGCGGCTTGCAGAGGTGTGGAGGCGGTTTTTGTTTTTGACACTGAGGGACGGGAACCAGGGCGACACTCTCCATGAAGGAGCTGTCGAAGCTTTGCAGGACATTTTGTTTTGGATATTGAACAAGTTCAGTTTTGATGGCATGCTTTTTTTTTTTTTTTTAAATTATGGCTTCTGTGTTTTCCTCAAACTTCAGGGTGCTGTCGAATGATGGTGCTTGGAAAAGGACTGAAAATTAGCATTGAGATACAGTTACTTCTCTTAAAAGTACCAAATCCTGCACATATAAGTAATCAGCTACTAGGGAAAGTAACTTTGCCTCAGCTCTCTTACTGAAGCCCACACAGGCTGTTTCGCTCATTATTTGTCTGAAGGCGACAGACTCTTGGATTCTTGGGTTTAAAATGAGGCCTTGGCTGTTTGGATGGAGCGGCTCGTCCTCGTCCACTGAGCGATGAGCTTCGTACACGAGTCTTGTGCCTCAGAAGATGAGAAACACTTTGCTTTGAGGTGGATGAAGTGCGCACACCTGCACAGAGGCTACAACTCACTGGTTGTGTATGTCAAAGAGGGAAAAATAACCAGGACAGAGAGCTCACATTGCTCATTGTGTTCACTGTAATGTTGATTAATGGATTCACTCAGTCATTGCATCATGTACATCAAGTAAAGAGTATATTTCAGTCATCGCAGCTGCATTACTTCATTTGCAAAAGTATTTAGTTACATTTCGAGTTATTGCCAAACACAGTGGAGTTACAGTTAAGATGCTCTGGCTCCCTGCTGTGATGCACACCTGCTGGGCCTCAGCCATCCAGCTCACCTGGTCCTCGTCAGCTCATCACCTCAAAGTCCATAACCAGTACAGTTAGACCCTGTGGTGAGGATGGCAGGCTGCATGGTGAAGAAGAAGAAGAAGAGAAGAAGAGTCCATGAGGAGCAGTCCAGCAGCATCTCCACTTTCTCCTCGTAACTTTGAGGCTCCTGGACACAGAAAATAAGTGAAACTGTAAAACCGCCTTGTTCCAGTCCAGATTAAAAACATTTGCAGTCATTTTTATTCTTTTTTTTGCAGCCTGTTGTCAGAGTTTAAAATCCTCCTGGAGGCCTGATGACAGGCTCACACGTCTCGGCCGCCCGGCCACAGCAGCAGATGTGCAGCGTCTGTGCAGAGACGTGATGATCACTGGAGAGAGACACCAGACAGCAGAGCAGCAGCACCACCTGCCATGTCGAACACGTTGGAGGAAACTGGGCGGTAGGAAAAAAGAAAAAAAACAAAAAAACATGCTGATTGTTTGACAGGGTCTGATTCTGCAAATGTGCACCGAGATTCATAAATCTGGATGCAAGAAACAAAAAAAAAAAAAGTAGTATTATCACTGTTGGAAGCACAATAACATTTTATATGGTACATTTTCCAAAAAGCAGCATAAAGGGACAAGACATAAAAACATGTCTTAAACAGTGGAATAATCTAGTGAGAAAAATTTGAAAAAATATTATATGCAATTATACATTTATGCTACAAAGTCATAGTCAGTTAGTTTTATTGACACAAATAAATAAAATATACAATTACACACAATGTGCAAAAAATCATATAGAAAATAACCCCAATGATTCAATTAATATATGTACATTATTTGTTTTGTTTTTTTTTTGTTTGTTTTTTTTTTGCTTATTTTATTTGTTTTAAACATGTAAAAGGAAGGAAAACATGAAAAAAAACAAAAAAACAAAAAAAAAACAAGCAGAGACAGAGAACTATAAACAGCTCAGTGCGAAAGAAATGACCAAAACACATTTCATATTCGCAAAGGAGTGGAAAGAAGTGCCGACTTATTGAACCCCATCACTTTTCCATCAGTTAATGATCAGTAATTATACATACACATATTTGACACGGCTATGTGATAGATACTGAGTCACATTTGCAAATTTGGGCATGCTTTTTGCAAATCAGGATCCACATTTGCACAAATTGGTTCGCATTAATAAATTTACATCAATCAGTGAACCAGACTTTACTTAATGAGTGGTTTTCATGCAAGTGGATGCAATAAGAAGTCACGGAAAAACAGTAAAAGGAGACAAAATGAAGCAATGAAACATGCAATTAAACTGAACAGACAAGTATATATAGGGGGAAAAACATAATAAATTGATAAATAACTGAAAGTATACAACATTAGAACCATAAAAATAAGTAAATAGATAGAGGAATAGATACGAATGTGCAATCAGATGTAAATAAAGTGAATAATATAACAATAAAAGAGGAATATCAGTGTATCAGTGTAAATTTGACATAATGTATTTGCATTAATGAGGTGTAGGTTTTGTTTCCAGGCTGTCGCAGCAGCTCGTCTCTGACTTTAAATGCTCAGTTTCCCCTGACGGCCACTTCAGAGGGTCCAGACCAGAGCAGAGCCTCTTCCAGGGCCTGAAACTGGACGGTTACGACCCGGCTGGCAAATCAATACCGAGCACCAGGCCGGCCTTGACCTTTTCCAGCGGCTTCCTGATGCGAACGGCGTGTGTTTTACAGAGTTTGTTAACGCCGAGTCGCCCGTGTCTGAAAATGCTGCTGGAAACCAAATCTGGCCTGTTTGGGTTTATTGATTTATTATGATCCCAGTTATCTGAGTGCCATGTCAAACAGCTGCTCCTCCCACACAAAACATCAACATTACTTTAAAAAAATAAAAAATACTCAAAACAAAGACATAACAAGAACAGCCTGTCAATATGCTTAAAAAAAAAAAAAAAAAAAAAAAAAAAAGTTAACTCACTTGATTCCTGATTAAAAATTATGGGGAAAAAGGAAGTAGCAAAATAAAAATTAAAAAATAAAAATTTGTAATTAAATTAAATTAAATTAAATTAAAAAATAAATAAAAAATAAAATAAAAAATAAAAAATGTAAAAACAACAAAAGTTCAAAATTTAAAAAAAATAATTTAATTTCTTGAATTTAAATAATCCCGTAAATTACCATTAAATTAGCCAAAAAGGGAATTTACAACAAATCAAAATGTATTATTATAATTACATATTTTAAATGAAATGACAAGAAAATTACCATAAAATTACCACATAATTCCTGAAAAAATAGTAAAAAAAAAAACAACAACAACACAAAAAAAAAAAAACCCACATAAAAATCCCCACCCACACGTCCTCAGTTTGAAAGGGTTAAATGTAGGAATTTACATTTTAAAAACATAAAAACATGCAGTAATCCATACAAAACTCTGTGAATCAGTCATCATCAATTTTTTTGTTGATGTCATCAGATTTTAAAGGTGACTGACAGCCGGTGCAGCCAATCACAGAAGTCTGATGTCTGGCATTGTGACACAGTTTTTTATTTTTTTTTTAAATTTTTTAAAAATTTTATTTCTCTGCCACCACATCTGCTCCGTCACACAGTTAAGATGACATTTGTGAGTGTGTTTTCCATTCCTGTCCAAACTCAGTGTATGATGAAAAACGCCCTGTGTGTGCATTCAGTGAGGTAGCCGTGTGTGTGTGTGTGTGTGTGTGTGTGTGTGTGTGTGTTTGTCACTGTGAAGATATTATTTTCACTCGCGGTTCCAGCTCAGGAGGCTCAGGCTCAACTCGACGTCCATCACTGTCATGAAAAGATTAAATATTTCCCTGCTTCGTGTTCATACAGCAGCTGATAAGTCATCATTTTATATTTTTGGCTTCACAACATGTCAGTGAGACATGGCAGCAGCCAGGACTGAAACAGCTTTTAGTTTAGATTAAGAATTTATCATACAGTTAAAGCGGTGGAATTACATTTTCTGTGAGAGGAAATGTTGTGAATTTTTCTGCTTAGAGGCTCACAAAGTGAAATTTAATGAGTCTCACTGTCCAAAATCTCCATCCTAACAAGTCCTCCAGTCTCATCTTCAAATCTTGTTTTCCTTCAACCCAGGTCAAAAATCCACCAGTGGGATGAGATAATCCTGCTTGTCTCAGATGCTATTTGACTCGTTTCCCGAATTTTTCTTGAATTAAGTCTCATTTTCTTGACCCCAGTGGGCTCATCTGCCTCATCCTGCCTCGTTTCAACATTTCAATCAGACTTAAATGAAGCCAAATGACATTGGAGGCAATGATCATAGAGCTTCAGCACCAAAAATCACAGATTACAGTGCCCATCAGGGAATAAATGCACAAGATATTCCGGTTTATGCCCTTATTCTGAGAAAGACAACAGTCCTACTGAGCTGTTTACATGAATAATGAAGATGAATATTGCATGAGATGGGGTCATAAACCATGGCAAAAACCCAAAATTAGGCGCATATTGCTATAATGTGCTGTATATAAACATTCACTCTTATTAGGAATATCCAAATTAGGAATATTGTCATTTTCTGTGCAATAATAGAAAGTTGCTGTGCATGTAAATGTGTCACCTGATCCTCACTCTTTGTTGCAGCGAGCGGAACGAGCTGCTGAAACCTTGACCTAAAAACGTCCCGTCACATTATTTTTGTTCCCAGCTAACTAAGTACTTGACTTTTTTTTTCTTTTTCTTTTTTTCTCTTCTCTCTTCCTGCTTGCTGCTGTTTTACTTGATTAATTCCCTGCATAAGCACCACACGAGGCTGCAGGTATTTTAAGCAGCAGCACTTTCTCCACCTCTGCAACAGAAACACTCATCTGTAGCTGTTTTCCTTTTCCTGAAACACACTGAAACAAGCGGGGTTATCTCATCCCACTGGCAGATTTAATTTTTTTTTTTTACCTTTGCAGAAAAAGCGAGATTTGACTGGCGAAGACTTGTTAACACACCGTTTTGGAGGATTCCTCTGTCACCCAGGAATCGGTTTAATCCTGTGGCCTATTTCATGCTTACCAAGCAAAGCAGAGTTAAAACAGGATAGATGACCCTCCTGAGACTTCCTGTGACCCACTTCCTGTACGCCGAGGCGGAAGCTGCTATTCTTAGGCCCGCCGGCCGCTGTCTGGCCGCTGGAAGCCGAGCCGCCGCCGGACGGGCCGCTTCGTCTGATTCGCCTCGTCTGCGGGTCGTTTCCAGCTAGAAAAGCGTCTCAGACACACTGATTCACCGCCGGTCAAGTGCACAGTTTGTGTAATCTCACCACAGTATCCATCTGTCCTGTATCTTCTCCTCTACTGAAACACACACACACTGATAAAAAAAAAACCTGCTCTATCTCTCTCTTTAGGTTTTATTTCTCTCGTTTCTTTGCCGATTTCATGCCGTTTTTTGCTCTCTGAGATCTTTTTTGTGACATTAATATTCTCAGGACGCTGTGACCTTTCCCGGTTAATTTCCTACCTTTTTTTTTTTTTTTTTTTTTTTCGCGGCCTGATGGTGACGTAGGAATCAAAAACTCGGCAGCTTGACGGCTGAATGACCAGACGGTGTTTTCTTTTTCCTTGTTCTGGGTTTTCAGTCACAAATGGCAACCCAAACTCAGATGGACACAAAACAAACTTTCCACAATAAAACAGACACAGTTTGTTTGGAATTCACAAATGGAGAGGATGGATGATTACGAATTAAAAAGGTTATTATTGAGGCTTACAGGGAACAAACTTTTTATTAAAGAGTCCTGGAATTCCAATGTAAATATGAGAGTAGCATTTTATAAACATGCAGCTGGATACATTCAGTTTCCTGCATGTCAATAACTAATTCAAGACGTTTGGTTTTAGAATCAAAATACAAATAAACATGTTGTCTCCAAACAGAAGTGGGCGTGGCCTTGGAGTGGTCCAATCAGGTCGTTAGGTGTTGTTCAAGGACAAACCTTGTGTCAAAATTTACATTCATCTGTTAAAACATTCTGTGGCTTGTTGAGGTAGGCCACGCCCACTGCCACGCCCTTTCTCTGATTGAACAGTTATATTATGAGCCTTTTTGTGATAAGCCACGCCCCCTTTTGTAAAAAAATGTTGGCATTTTATGTTTCTGCTAACCAAGGAGACGCTGAAATGTGAGTATAAAGTGGGCTAAGCACGTCTCGTTTGGAGGTTTTGCTTCTGCAGACCGGAGTTCGAGAACTACATGTTTTTAGGTAATATTCACTATTTAATATTGTAACTTTAGTTAACATTTCATAACGTAAACCATGACCTTTTCCAAGTAGTTTTGGTGGCTAACGAAGCTAATGAGAGTAACTAAAGTTGCAAAAGTTAACTCACATGACATTGACTCAGGCTCCTCCACATTGGCTGTAATTCTAAATGCTGATATGCAAATTATTCGCGTTTCAGATTTTGCTGGTTTGCAGAATCATAAACTGACAACACTTTATTCTGGCGACTGGGTTGCTCTATCAGTGGCGCACAATATATATATATATTTTTAAATTTCTCTGCTTTCCTGCTAAAAGAGACTTGTGCTTTGCCGTGTGATCGGAGCCCTGACAGCTTCCTCTTGGTTGAGGAAAGAGTCGCCGGCGGACAGAAGGTCAGCGAGGGGGCAGGTTTATCACGTCCAGTGTGATCTGGAACACTGTAGTGGCACTTAAAACACAACAATGCATAAAATAAACTGACAAAATTAATAAATTAAAGGTAAGGCAAGGCACAAGTCATAACAGGAAATACTTAGATGTGCTTATGTGCTAAAAAAAACAACAACCCACATCATCTTTGATGCGAGCGGCTGATCCAAGTTCAGCTTCCCGTTTTCCTCCTGCCGATTGAAGATGGATAAACAGGATCCAGCATCTGATCTGGGATCTGTGCCAGCGGGAAACATCTGCATGTTGATGGAAAAAACAGGGTGTTGCTCTACTGTAATAGTATGGTGGTTTTGGTCTGCATCACACAAAACAGGCTTTTCTTTCATTTCAAAAAAGAAAGGGAGATCTTTGGATCGATGGCTTTGTGACGTTTCCTCTTCATTCATTAATTCAAAAGAGGTCACTTCAACAAAAGCATCTCTACTTCCAAAATAAATATATGACCTCTATGTGAAAACCGCTGATAGGGATTCCAGTTCAAAGCAGTTTCATGGAGTAAAGCGACGCTGCATAGGAAAGCTGTCCGTCCGTCAGGCTTTTCTTTCATTTCAAAAGAGAAAGAGGGAGAGGTTTGGATCAATGGCGTTGTCTGAAACCCGGTGAAGTTTCCTCTTCATTCATTAATTCAAAAGAGGTCACGTCAACAAAAGCATCTCTAATTCCAAAAAAGTGAAAACGGCTGATAGAGATTCTGGTTCAAAGCAGTTTCAGGGTGTAAAGCGACGCTGCGTAGGAAAGCTGTCCGTCCGTCTGTCAGCAGGAAAGACATAAAAAACATCATGAGGGACCGTTTTGGACCGAGGAAGGAAAAACCCGCCTCCCAAATGAGACCGAAGGACACAAAATGGCGGTTTGAGGAATGCACTTTGACCCCTTTGGCATCAGGATGAGATGCTCACCGACCACCGCCTCCTACAACGTCACCTCAGTTTTTGTCTTTTATGCAAGAGGTGCATTATCAATATCTCCTCCACAGTCGCTGTGCTTGTTTTTGAGTTTGTTGTTGTCATAAACTTTTGACTCAGGGCTGCCCCCTGGTGGATATATTGGTTAACATCCATGCCGACGTAAAGGACTCATGGAAGTACGCGGGCAGTGACGGTAACATCGTTTGACACAGACGTATACATTTTCATACGTAAAGGGAGCATAAATGGGCCTTTAGGCTTAAGTAAGAAAACCACCTGGTTAAGGTTAGGATGGGTTCACACATAAAGAGCTCTTGGTTTAGGTTAGGGAAAAGTTAAGGTTAAGAAACAAAACTACTTGGTTAAGGTTAGGGAAAAGTTAAGGTTGAGTTAACAAAACAACCTGGTTAGGGTTAGGGAAAAGTTAAGGTTGAGTTAACAAAACAACCTGGTTAGGGTTAGGGTTTAGACATGAAGAACACTTGGTTAAGGTTAAGGAAACGTTAAGTTTACACAACAAACTACTTGGTTATGGTTAAGGAAAGGTTAGATTTAGGCAAAAAAAAAACAAAAAAAAAAACTACTTAAGTTAGGGGAAAGGTTAGATTTAGGCACAAAAACTACTTAAGTTAGGGGAAAGGTTAGATTTAGGCACAAAACTACTTAAGTTAGGGGAAAGGTTAGATTTAGGCACAAAACTACTTAAGTTAGGGGAAAGGATAGATTTAGGCAACAAAAACTACTTAAGTCAGGGGAAAGGTTAGATTTAGGCAAAAAAAAAAACTACTTAAGTTAGGGGAAAGGTTAGATGTAGGCAACAAAAACTACTTAAGTCAGGGGAAAGGTTAGATTTAGGCAACAAAAACTACTTAAGTTAGGGAAAGGTTAGATTTAGGCAACAAAAACTACTTAAGTCAGGGGAAAGGTTAGATTTAGGCAACAAAAACTACTTAAGTTAGGGAAAGGTTAGATTTAGGCAACGAAAACTACTTAAGTTAGGGGAAAGGTTAGATTTAGGCAACAAAAACTACTTAAGTTAGGGAAAGGTTTGATTTAGGCAACAAAAACTACTTACGTCAGGGGAAAGGTTAGATTTAGGCAACAAAAACTATTTAAGTTAGGGGAAAGGTTCGAGTTAGGCAACAAAAACTACTTAAGTTAGGGGAAAGGTTAGATTTAGGCAACAAAAACTTCTTAAGTCAGGGGAAAGGTTAGATTTAGGCACAAAAACTACTTAAATCAGGGGAAAGGTTAGATTTAGGCACAAAACTACTTAAGTTAGGGGAAAGGTTAGATTTAGGCAACAAAAACTACTTAAGTCAGGGGAAAGGTTAGATTTAGGCACAAAAACTACTTAAGTCAGGGGAAAGGTTAGATTTAGGCAGAAAACTACTTAAGTAAGGGGAAAGGTTAGATTTAGGCAACAAAAACTACTTAAGTTAGGGAAAGGTTAGATTTAGGCAACAAAAACTACTTAAGTTAGGGGAAAGGTTAGATTTAGGCAACAAAAACTTCTTAAGTCAGGGGAAAGGTTAGATTTAGGCACAAAAACTACTTAAATCAGGGGAAAGGTTAGATTTAGGCAACAAAAACTACTTAAGTCAGGGGAAAGGTTAGATTTAGGCACAAAACTACTTAAGTTAGGGGAAAGGTTAGATTTAGGCACAAAAACTACTTAAGTCAGGGGAAAGGTTAGATTTAGGCAACAAAAACTTCTTAATTTAGGGGAAAGGTTAGATTTAGGCACAAAAACTACTTAAGTCAGGGGAAAGGTTAGATTTAGGCAACAAAAACTTCTTAAGTCAGGGGAAAGGTTAGATTTAGGCACAAAACTACTTAAGTTAGGGGAAAGGTTAGATTTAGGCACAAAACTACTTAAGTTAGGGGAAAGGTTAGATTTAGGCAACAAAAACTACTTAAATTAGGGGAAAGGTTAGATTTAGGCAACAAAACAGAAACTTGGTCACACATAAAAAGTCTTGCTGAAATAAAGAATTGAATTCGGGTGTCGTGCGTGAACGTTGTGTGTTTCTGTTTGTGTGTTTGTGGACTCTCTCGCTCTTTATACCACAACACTGATGCCAAAAAGTGCCTTTGGCTTCTCGTAAGTTCCTTTGGTGTCAGTATCAGATGCAGAGGGGCGTGACAAAGCTGCGGGAGCGAGAGCGGCCTGATAACTCAAACAGAAGTCACGTCTCGTTTCCAGAAAGCTCTCCGCCGCTCCTCTGACGGCGGCGGCTGTCAGCTTCTCCATCAGAAAACCACGGGAGCTTTTCCGTCTGTCAGCCAGCTGTTTGTGTTTGCATGACGTTGTGTTAAATCCGCTCGCCGATGTTCACTAATCACTGAGAAGGAGCAGGCGGTGGCGGCGGCGGCGTGGCGGCCCTGGCGGCGGCGCTCCGGCCTGTCAGGCGGGGGAAACAGTTTGTCGGAGCTCGAGCCGCTCCCCGCTCATCGATCGGCCGGCTCAACCAGGGGTGAAATGATGCCGCTTTAGAGCCAGATTACACTGTATTGACTGCAGCCTCTGACTGTGTCACGCTGTGCATGAATTACAGCTGCTGTTGAGTGGCCTGGCATGTGTGTGTGTGTGTGTGTGTGTGTGTGTGTGTGAGTGACAGAGAGAGAAACAGACAGAGAGAGTATAAGAGCATGCAAACTCCCAGAAACCCACACAAATGCATATTGCATAGCATTGAATGACCATACTACTCCATTTATATTTAATTATGTGAGAATTATAGTGCTCTTGCGGCAACTGATGGACACACACACACACACACACACACACACTGCAAAATCTCCATCTTAAGTCAACATTTCCATCTCATCTTCAGTGTTACAATCTTGTTTTTCTTCAACAATGTAAAAACCTGCCAGTGGGATGAGATAATCCCACTTGTTTTTGATGTAGTTTCACTTATTTCAGGATTTTTTTTTTTTAAGTATAAAAATGTCGAAACCAGGCAGAATGAGGCAGATCAGCCACCAGGATCCAGAAAATGACTCTTGATTCAAGAAAATCCCGGAAACAAGTGGGATTATCTCATCCCACATGCAGATTTTTCATCTTGTTTGAAGAAAAAAAACAAGATTTGAGCGCTGAAGATGCGACCGGGTGCTTCAAAACGGAGATTATTTTCCAGTGTGGATGTTCGTACACACACATCAAAGACGCATGCACACACAGATACACGCACACTCAGTTAATTGCAGGCCTGACAGCAGTGGTTTTTGCATCCGGCATCTCTGACAGCTGGCAGGTCTGCGAGCTGCAGGGATGAATGGCACAGATACCAGGGCCGGGCCGTCGGTGTTTGGTGAATAAAGAGGGTCATTACGGAGAATAAAAGCCCTTCATAAAAGAACAGCTGGCTTGGACCGTCGCCACATATCTGACAGGGTTTTCTCACCCAGCAGTCCTGCAAAGTGAGCAAAAAAAACAACAAAAAAAAAGTTGCTCTTTCTTTGTTGCGGCTCAGCAGGTTGGCCCCCCCCCCCCCCCCTCCTCTTCCCTCCTCCCCGCCTGAATTTCAGAGACGGAGCCAAATGAGAAAAAAATTTTGGACACGGCAACCCCGGCTGACAAGAGGCGAAGCGGGTCGGGGGGAGCGGGGGGGGGGGGGGGGGGGGGGGGGGCGCAGCTCGACAAATCAACAGCCTTTATTTCTGGAAGCCACCGCCGACTTCCTCGAAAATGAACAAAGTTTCTGGCATCAAAGGCCGCTCGGCTCCGCCCCCCTCTCGCCTCAAACAGGCAAGAGCCTCAGGTGGAGCTCAGAAAAATTAAAGACGAAGGAGAGGCGCTCGAATTTGACGGATTAGCGCGAGAGGCCTGTGCCGGTGCCAGCGAGCAAACGAACGCAGGTTTTTAGCCGACGCGGGGTTAAATGCAGGGGTTCCTCGGCAAATCCTGTTTCTCACGGCGTCGGCGCGGCGAGCGGAGGCGGGGCGGAGCGCCGGTCAGGAGGCGGCGAGGCGGCGGCTGAACTCTCTGAACCCTCTCCTCCTCTGCGTGCTCGCCGGCGGAGGAGGAAACCAGGAGCTGCCTCGCCTCGCCGCGCCGCGCCGCCCGACTCTGTCCTGTTTGTGTCTCTTCACCAAAAGAGGAAATAACTTGTTGTGGCTGTTTACTTTTGTTTTTGAACTCCTCTGTCGCGTGTGTTCCTGAGTCCACGACCTGAGAAAAGCCTTGCATGAAGGCTCTGCCACTTCTAGAGGACAGATTTCTATCATGTCGACCCCTTGAACCCCTGATTCCACCTTAAATTTCCCATCAGACTCAGAAAAAGCATCATTTTTCCATAAAGTCTCATCCATACTGCGTCTCTACTTGCTGCAGGGTTTGGGTTCGGGTCAGGCCTGGTGCATTTACAGTGAATCAAATCTTCTTTCTAGGCACTATTTAATTCCTTGGTTTCTTCTTTTTACACTCTTTGCATTTAAGCGCTTTTATGAATGTTTGCACGTGCACACCCTGTCTGCTCCACTTTCTAAATGTTATGTTCACGGGTGTTTTGTCTCATCTGCAGCTCTTTAAAAGCCCGACCCGCGACTAAAACCCGGCGCTGAACGATATCGACGTCCTGTCGCTGTTCGCTCGCTGATTTATTGGATTGTGTTCGCAGAACATCTGGGAAAGTGTGTGTGACAGCTGCGCGGGTTGAAGTGCTTCTGCTGCAAACGCCTTTTTCCTTCTCAGGTGTTGGTTTGTGGCGTCTGAGCAAACAGACCATAACCGCATCCATTCTGAGGAGACAAACTCACAGAATGCCACTCCAGAGATTTTCCTCCACAGGGAGCGGAGAGAAGACTGACTGGCTGAACGCTGGAGCCCCACGAGTCTCCGCTTTTACAGGTCCACTTCCTAATTAAACTACATACACAGCCAATGTTGGCACCGGCTGGGCCATGTGCAGCATTTTCAGCCAATTATATCAGTCCTTGATGTCTTGAAGCGTCTCGTGAATTTCAGTCTCTGCCTGCAGTGGAGACAAGAGCCTGCACTGCAAAAACGCAAAATCTTACCAAGATTATTTGTCTTATTTCAAGTCAAAAATGTCTTATTTCTAGTCAAAATATCTCATTACACTTAAAATAAGACATGATCACCTCAGAAGTAACTTGTTTTTAGACAATTGTCTCTTGTTTCAAGTGAAAATTTACTTGAAACAAGTGAAAATTTGCTTGTTTCATTGGCAAAATTTGCCAGTGGAAAAAGTGAAAATTCACTTGAAATAAGTGAAAATTAGCTAGAAACAAGAAACAAATTTTGCCAATGAAACAAGCAAATTTTCACTTGAAACAAGAGACAATTGTCTAAAAACAATTTACTTCTGAGGTGATCATGTCTTATTTTAAGTGTAATGAGATATTTTGACTAGAAATAAGACATTTTTGACTTGAAATAAGACAAATAATCTTGGTAAGATTTTGAGTTTTTGCAGTGTGAGCAGACTCGACTCGGCTAATTTAAACTTGGTAAAATATGAAAACTAAAGGTAAACAAACTTTATATCGGTTAGTTAGTTAGTTAGTTAGTTTGCTTATTTCAAACGTGAAAAAAATAAGATTACTATGCATTAATGAAAAGACAAAAAATATAAATAGAAAAAAAGTAAAATAAAATAATTAAATTACAAGGCAGACCTAACCAGAAGACATAGATCCCACTCACATGTCTGAAAAGGAGTGGGAGGAAGTCAAACTTATCTGATCCCACCCCCTCTTCCACACATATAGCAGGATGCTGACTGGTGAAAGACGAGCGAGGGTTGTGTCATCTGAACTCAAACTGCAGTTCAGACGGTCGCCTTGGAGCTCGTTGACAGAAACAAAAGTGTCTCCTGCAGCGTTCCTGTTCCTGAGTTCATCGAACACGGCACGTCACTTATCAGACAGTTACGTCGTCGTCTGCATTACATAATCATTAAACATGCCTTCCATGCATGTTTGCACAACAGTCGCCTGAACTACTGTGACTTTGGAGAGAGTTCATGAGAGAGAGAGAGAGAGAGAGAGAGAGAGAGAGAGAGAGAGGGGGAGAGAGAGAGAGAGAGAGAGAGAGAGAATGATTTACAACTTTTGAGGGGTGGAGAAGACGTGCACATTACTTCTAATTGTTTGGGGGGTTTTTTTTGCGCGAAAGGAGAAGAATGTGATGGTGAGGTGCAGGAAACAACTGTCCACTGCTGGGAACACGACATCAAATCTGTCCACGCTCCTGCAAAGGACCTCGACCGAGCAGAAAAAAAACTTGGTTTTAAACAGGAAACAAAGGCAGAGGTGAACAGGCTTGCAGCATCACATGGAATCATTAACTATTATATTGTTAAATGGCCGTTATGCAACAATGCATCTGAGGTGATGTTGTGGAGTAAAGCAAAAGTAATGTAAAGAGTAGAGTAACCAATTACTTTCCAAGGAGAGAATGAGTTAAAGGAAGACCCACCTCTGTACGTCCAGTGGTTCAGCTCCTATGGGTAGCATTTCATGTTAGCTTAGCATAAAGACTTGAAATCTATGGGAGTCGTTAGCCTTGCTCCTTCAAAGTGAAAAAACAAACCTTACCACATCTCCAAAGCTGTCTTATTTACACAGAGGATCATTTGTGTTTGGTATATAAAAAGCTTCAGAGTTGCTGTTAGTTTATTTTTTTCACCTGCACAGAGCTAGGCTAACCACTCCTATAGACTTCAAGTCTTTGTGCTAAGCTAAGATGAAATGCAACTGAACCACAAGACGTACAGAGGTGAGGATGGTGTCCAACATCTGGTCTCAGTCAGGAAGTCAGGAAATCGTATTTTTACCAAAACACTGGAGTATTCCTTTAAATTACTTTTTTAAAAATAACAAGTAATGTGCAATGTCTTTTTTGGGGTAACAACCTCAACACTGACACCAAGGCGTCTCTCCCATTGACTTAAACCAGTGAATGTTGTCTCCCTCGACAGTAAACAACAGCATGAAGAGGAATTTGTCTTTAATTACAGCCACTGGAGAGACATCAAGACCACCAATCTTAAAATAGAGAGTTTTAGTTATGCAAATGTATCTCAGGGGCAGAAATAATCCTGCAGAGAGCCAGAAGCCTGATGCCGTTTTGGAGGCGGTAAATTTGGAGCGTGCAGTCCAAAATCCCCTGTGGAGGATTCTGCACGCAGCCAGTGGTGGAGCTAAATAAATAAATAAATAAATAAATAAATAAAAAAACCAAAAAAGTCCTCAAATCCTCTCAGAAGTAAAAGGATCAATAATATAATGGAAATTAAAAGTTAAAGTCCTGCATTCCTTCATGCTCCTTCAGTAAAAGTACAGCAGTATTCTCAGTAAAAGTAGTATTTATTTAAGAGAGTTAAATAATTGCTGCATTAACCCATAAGTGGTGTTTTAATGTTGCATCTGGCTGGTTTACACTCTAACAGTGCAGCACATTCGATGTTTTGCATGCAAATGTTCCTCTCCTGCAGCCGTCAGATAAACGTGCTGCAGGAGAAGGTGCACGATTTCCCCGTGACATGCAGAGGCAAGTCTCGCTAAACGGAAAAACTCGAATCAGATTCCACCTTTAAGCTCCATTTAAACCTCAGCCCTGCACGTCTAAGTCCACGACATGATTTCAGTGAGCGATGAAGGGGTTAACATCCTCCTCCTCTCCTCTCCTGTCTCGCTGCAGGCTCTTAATCCTGGATATTAACCTCTCCCGGTTGTGGAGAGCTTCTCCCCGTCACCCTCTGACTAACAATTATCCCGTAACACCTCCAGGGACAATCTCCCCTTCTCTTAACCCGTCCTCTCAGCAGATCATCCTTCAGCGTCCCGCCGTCAAACCACTTCTGGGAACGGGGGGAAATACCTCGCAACTGCGGCTTCCTTTGCCGTGTATGCTTCTCTATTATTTTTTTTTCCCTCGAAACGAGAGCTGGCACGCGTCGAATGAGCTTCGAAAGCTGTCGAAACCCTCGTCGTGCCCTTTCAGAAATAAAATAAAATAAAAAAGCACACGAGCATCTGGTGGAAATGCACGTTTCTGTGGAGATGTGCGGTTTTCATTCGACACTCCCTCCCTCCCTCCCTCCTCCTCCTCCTCCCCTTCCTCCTCCTCATCCTCCTTGGGGCTGAGAGCTCCATTTGCCATGGAAATTGATTGATCCACACAGAGAAGCTAATCTGCCCAGCGCACAGCATTTAAGTAGTAAGTAATGAGAGAGAGGAAAAGGCAAGGGGGTGATTAAGTGCAAGGCCGTATTACCTGTAATGGGATCTGGTCTGAACCTCAGCAGCACCAAGTCATATCTCAACCCCCCCCCCTCCTCCTCCTCCTTCTCATCCTCCTCCACTCCTCCGCCCGCCGCCTTCCTCCTTGACGTGACCTGAGCGCTCTCACGGGCTTGTTTATACACCAGGAAAAGACGAGCAGAAGACAAGAAAATTGAAGCATGGCTGACAAAAAAAAAAAAAAAAAAAAAAACATGAGCTGCAGGATGTTCCCTCGACCTGCCTGAAATCACTCCAGCTGCACTTCTCTGTTTACTACAGTGATGCTTCTGTGGCGGGGCTGGGGAGGTTACCTTTTGAAATGTAAACAGGTAACAGGTGAAAAAAAAAGCAGTGTGTCGCTATTTATTGGTAAACAAGCTGATAAACAATGCACGGTCATGTTAGAGCCCTTTTTGTGATTTCAGAAGGAAAATACTGTTGATTTTCCACAAGTGGAATGCGTTCCTGTCGGCTGGTCTCAGCAGAACCGGCACGCTTTGACGCGATTTGATTGGCAGGTGATCAAATCAAATCAAATCCTTTATTTGACCAGATGAGCATCACTGAGATTTAAAACCTCTTTTACACGAGCGATGTGGCCAAGCGAGCCGGCAAAAGACACTAAAAACATTCCAACAGGCAAAAAAACATAACATTCACGACAAAGTTCAGATTACAGGTGAGTTATCAGACACAGCTGCATTGTCCAAGAGATCTGGTTTCATAGCCTTTTAAAATAGTTTTAAATTCTCCCAGCGTGACCAGTCCTGGCAGTGTGAGGTCCTTTTGCAGCTCGTTCCAGGCCGATGGACCAGAATAACTAAAAGCTCTTTTTCCTAATTCGGTTCGCACTCTGGGGACAACCAGCTGAAGGGCATCTTGGGATCGAAGGGCATGATGGTCCTGCTTGATGCGCAAAAATACGCTTAAATAAGGGGGTAAAGCTTTGTGCCGGAGAGGTGAGCTGAGAGGCGGAGCAAACTCCCAACAAGAGAACCAAAAATCAAAAATTAGAGCGCATACGACCAGATGAAGGGAGTCTGTCTGCACATGTAGACGGCTCAAACCCCAAGTTTGTTCCAACTTTTAGCATTGCAATACACACACACACACACACACAAATATAAGATTGTTTTTCATTTCCCACGCTTGGACACATACACACAGCTCTTCATCACTGAGTTCAGGTGTTTGATTCAGGTGTGTAACCTCCAGCAGCAGCCATGCAGTCTGCCTTCACCAACATCAGTGACAGAGCGTCTGGTTCTAAAGAGCTCACTGAGTTCCAGGTGCTGCTGGAATAGTGATGGAACAGGAAGCCATCGCTGCAACAAGTCAGCTGCTGAAGCTTCTTCCCTCCTAGATATTCCACCATCAGCTGGAAGTGGGATTACAGTGGTCCCTCGTTAATCGCGGGAGTTACGTTCTAAAAATAACCCGCAATAGGCGAAATCCGCGAAGTAGTCAGCTTTATTTTTTGCAATTATTCTAGATGTTTTAAGGCTGTAAAACTCCTCACTACACACTTTATACACTTTTCTCAGACAGGCATTAACATTTTCTCACTTTTCTCTCTTGTTTAAACTCTCAAAGTTCAAACCTTCGTAGAAAAATAAGTCCAGTATTAATGAATGAACGCATTCTGTACTGTACAGGAGACACGGCACGGAGGAGATTGATTGACAATGGTCTACCGTCCATTAGCCAATCAGGATGCAGAACACAATGCACTGTTAAAAAAAAAAAAACATGCAAAATTGCACAAAAAAAAATCCGTGAAACTGCGAGGCCGCGAAAGGTGAACCCGCGTTATAGCGAGGGACGACTGTATTGCAAAGTGGAAGCGTTTAGGAGCCACAGCGACTCGGCCACCAGGGGGCGGCACCACGTAAAGTTACAGCGCCGAGCGCCGAGGCTCATAGTGCGTAAAAGTGTCGGGAGCTTCACGGCCGAAATCTGAACGCTTCAGCTCACCGAGACGTTTTGGACAATTCTCTGCTTCCAGCTCTGTGGGACCAGTTTGGGGAAGGAAGGCCCTTTCCTGTCCCAGCAGGACTGAGCCCCAGTGCACAGAGCAGCTCCATAAAGGCGTGGCCAGCTGAGTTTGGTGTGGATGAGCCCCGACCTCAACCCCATCCAACACCTTTGGGATCAACTAGAACGCAGACTGGGAGCCGGGCCCTCTGGTCCAACATCAGAACATCAAAAACATCAAAAACTCCCACAGACACTCCAACATCTGGCAGAAAGCCTCCCAGAAGAGCGGAAGGCATTAATCTGGGGACCGACTCCAGATTGATGCCTCTGGATTTAGGTAACACGTTTGTCCGCGTCGTGTTTCAGCGAGTAAACGCGGCGTTTTGATGTTTTCGTATCTAAATTCAAGCCCGTCTCCGTCCCGAGTTCCCTTCCACACAAACCGCTCTTGTTTATCTGAACTCTGCAAACCGTCTCTCACAGATCTGACTTTGCTTTGATGGTGAATGTCAGATTTTTTTTTTTTTTTTTTTTTTTTTGACAAGAACTGACATAAACTGACTGGTGGAAAAGCTCCACACTGCAGACACGACTCAGCGGTCTCACTGAAATCAAGGAATCAGGAATCAGGACTCTGCCTTGGTGGCACTGGAGCATCAAGGCAGTGACACACAGCCTGGTGGCATTTTAGACGACATAAATCAACGTACATACAGATAATACACTAGATTACAGGTAGATTATTCCTCATCATGTCACCATTTTATTAATTACTGTTCCTTTTGTGAAAATAAAGGTTTAATTATCCTCCGAAAATGAGATATTCACCATTTACAAAAAGCGAGAGCTGCTTTTATGCTTTAACAAAATGACTGACAGCTCTTTGTTGTTGCAAGACGGTAATTATGAAGTTCTGATTTTAATTTTTCAAAGTTTTACAGGTGAAATAGCTCCTCAGACAACCTGGTTTTGCGTGTCTGTACCCAAACAGCAATTTGTGCAAAGTTTTAAGTTCCTTTCTGCCAAATTAAAGGCTTTTAAAATTAGAATTAAAATTAAGAAGCATAGTTTAAATTCCCTTTTGGTTAAATAAATCATAAAGCCCCGCCGCCATCTTCTTTTTGTCACCCCCTCTTGAAGACACTGATGAGAGGCTTCGCCGTTTCACGTGATTGGCTCTTGCCGGGTGCTGAGACCCCCCCCACCCCCTCCATCAGCTTATCTCTGATTCGGGCCGTTGGCTCGGCTGCAGATACGGGCCGATCAGCGCACACACAGTTTGGGCTGGTGTGTGACCGGGGGCCCCGTCCTCGCCGGGCCCGACACACGCCGCCGCTTTAAGCTCCGGATTTTACAGAAGGCCAGGGAACAGGAACGAGCCTCTGTGTGTGTGTGTGTGTGTGTGTGTGTGTGTGTGTGTGTGTGTGTGTGCGTTGACGTTGGTTTAAAGGTGAACTGTGACCTCCAGGCAGCGATAAGTCGACCCAAAATAGAAACCAAAAGCCAAGACGGAGAAAAACAAGAACCTCCTCAGGACGCCGTTCAGTTTGATGCATTTTGAAACATGACGTGTTATTACCACAACGTTTTCTTTTTACGGACAATTTTAGTGTAGTAGTGGTAATCTACTTAGGACATAATGAACCTACACCACCTATGACGTGTTATTATTATCATAATAATAATAATAATAATAATCATAATTATTATTATGATTATTATTATTTTGTTTTGCTTTGTTTAGTTTGGAGTGCCTCCTTTCTCGATCTGTGAAGATTATTTTAAGATTTTTTCAGTAGCCGTCTTGTTTGGAAAATATTTCTTATGATTTTGTCCTTGAAGGGGTAATGCACATTATTTTTTTTTATGAATTAATTTTTTTTTTTTTTTGTCTCAATCTTATTATTATAATTATATTTATTTATTATTACATTTTTTGGTTTTGTTTGGAGTGCCTCCTTTCTCAATCTGTGAAGATTATTTTAAGATTTTTTTAGAAGCAGCCTATATTTGTTATGATTTTGTCCTTGAAGGGGTAATGCACATCATTTTTTTAAAATTAATTAATTTATTTTTAATTTTTTTTTGTGCTCACACATTTGCACACACATCGCTCTTGCCCATGCATAAGTCAGAGTTTTTCTGCTGTTAAAAACTCCACTTTACTTCTTTCCCCAATGCAATATGTTTCAATTAAGTTTTCACTCCAAAAAAGAAAAGAAGACAGCAGAGAGAGAGCAGCCGTCATCAAGGGAGAGAAAACATAAATCTGCAGTTTTGTCTCAGGACTGCGACAGCGAGGTTGGCTGTGAAACTGACTTGGTTGCGGTTTTCAAAAGAGCTCCAGAGTGTTTCTCAGCCCTGAAAGTTTCATGTGGCTCTCTCGGCTAGGAGTCAAGTTATGAGGCTCAAAACTTCGAGAGAAATCGATGTTGATAAAAAAGTGAGACATTTTGACCGACCCGCATGACCTCTGAGGAGCTGTAACTCTGAAGATATTCACAGTGTGAATGTAAAACGCTGCATGGTGTCACTGAATCTGTAAAAGATTCTGTGGGGAAAAAAATCAGCTGAATCTGAGGCGGTCAGGTGGGACATTTTTCCTGATTTGGTCAATTTTATACAGAATGAACCTTTATCACTGATTGCAGCTGATTTGAATCAAGTCAGCTGATAGTCTTCAGCAGGGAGAAGAAATTAAAGCTCTCGTTAAGTTAGAAAATAAGTTTTTTTTTTGTGTGTTTCCGTGACACCAACTACAACACACTTCAATACAAATGATGACATCAGACAGACTAACAGCGGATTTTCCTTTTTAAAAAGGTAACCAAAAGAAAAACAGATGACTTTCTTGTAGATATTATTGTGTTTTTTCTGTTCCATAAGTTTTGATTTAATGATTTAATTTTGTGTTGTTTCTTATTGCATGTCTGATAATTTCATTTCTCTTCTCGTTGCAGGTTTCTGTTTTGTGTTTCATACGTAAAAGTAATTTTTACCGATCTTTACGCTTGGCTCATATTTGGTTTGCGACCGCTTTTTGGGAATGAATGGGGATCCGAGTAAGGAATACAATACCCATAAGCCTCTGCAGCTGTCGACCAATCACAGAGCAGCTGATGGGTGGTCCCGGCTTCTCACACACACACACACACACACACACACACACACACACACACACACGGCGAGCCTTATCTCAAAGCCATGAACGAAGCCGTGAAAGTTGTCAAAAGTTTGAGTAGAATTTGCACAAAAGAAGCTGCTCTCTCTCTCTCTCTCTCTCTCTCTCTCTCTCTCTCTCTCTCTCTCTCTCTCTCCTTCTCTCTCTCTCTCTCTCCTCCAGCAGCTCCAGTATCCCGACACTCCTGAGAGGAATTTAATCTCCCAGTATCAGGCTGACCCATCGTTCTGAATGGGCCCTGTGAGGCCGGCCTGCTGCTCACACTCGGCCCTCAGACCTCGTGTTTCTCACGGTGAGCGCGCCGCCTGATGGGAAATGGCGCCGTGGCGTAAAGCGGAGCGGAGACGGGCGTCCTGGTCTGAGCCGGGTTATCTAACCCACCTCCCGTGGCAGATCTCGGCCAAGCGGGTTGTGTTTCTCTGAGCCGAGTGTGTTTGGAAACGATGCCGGCAGTTCACGACATAATTTAGCAGCTTAAACTGATGTTTGAGTGTTTGACCCGTGTGGCCCAGTTCCCAAAGGCCGGACTTGTAGCATGCAGGTGCATCAAAAAAAAAAAAAACTGATTATCATGGAAAAGCTAATTTTTTCCATACTTTTTTCCATACTTTAAACCAAAAAGTACCACAGTTAGACTTATAGTTCACGGAAATCAGAAATCCAGTATCTCAAAACATTAGAATAGCACATAAGACCAATCCAAAAAAAAAAAAAAAAGGATGTATAGTGCAGAAATGTGGACCTTATAGAAAGTCTGTTCATTAATGTGCTCAGTATTTTGGGAATGAATGAGTGTGGTGAGGCAGGGGGCGCTGCTGAGGTGTTCTGCCTTCAGCTAACCCTGACTCTGTACAAAGAAACAGGAGCGTGAATTAAACTTATTAAAAAACATCATTGGAACAAACAGACTTCATTCATACAGAATCAGTACAGGAATAAGAATAAAAACACACCAGTTATTCCTGTGCAGACTGACGGGTTTATTACTTTCTTTACTTTTTTTTTTCCTGTTTATACTTTCGGTCGTTCTCATTTTTTTGTTCCAAATAAACCGCATCACTTCCTGTGCAGCACAGAAAGAGCAACCAGGCGATGGAAACGATTAATAAAAGGACAAAAAACAAGACAAAACAGACATTTAGCCGTTTGAAAATGTCTTTAAAAGAGCTTTAGAAGAATCTGTCCTCAAGTGACATCAAGTTTTTCTACTGATTTCTATGATGCAAAATATGAATTTACTGCAGAAATCGACCTTAAACGGCTGTAACGCAGAAAGAAAGGGGGCAAAAGGTGCGTGTGTGTGTGTGAGAGAGAGAGTGTGTGTATGTGTATTCGTGTGTGTGTGTGTGTGTGTGTGCCTACAGTACATGCAGTACACTGTGTTTAGGTTACTCAATGCTGAGGGAAAATGAGCTCAACTCTCTCTCTCCCTCTCTCTCTCTCTCTCTCCAGCCTCGCTCTGTGGATCATCAATAAAACTCTTTTATAATCTCACCGGGGGTCAACAGATTGCTCTGGTTTGCGGTCGGCTCTCACCGGCGGTCCGTCTGGCGCTCGGCTGCAGAAACTCGCCCTCCAACTGAAGTCGAGTCGGAGCAAACGGGAAAAACAGAAAAAAAAAAATCACAGCATCTTCACTTCGCTCGGCCTCGGACAAAATCTGTTGTGGAAAGCTTTTTTTTTTTCTTTTTTTTTTTCTCTGCAGCTGAAGGATTATGACATGCTCGTCTGCTCGAGCTCACTCAAGGCTTGCGAAACTCCTTCGAAACTCTGCCGGACGGGATGAAAAATGCATGGCGGCCGAGCTGAGAGAGAGAGAGAAAAGCCAAAAGTTACAGAAAAAAGTTACAACCTTCTGGAGAAAAAAAAAAAAAAAAAGCATAAAAAGTAAAAAATAAAGCAGTGCAGACATATTGATTAACTTTTTCGCTCAATGCTGCACATGAGCATTACAGCAAACAGCAACAAAAACCCATCTACACACTGTCAGGACCTGTGGAATACTCTGCTCTGATTGGTCAGTCAGTCCGTAATAATTCCCTAACAATAAAAATAATTTCAAATATCTGTTGCTACAAAATGCTGTGGTGATGAGTGGTCAGATCAAGGCGGTTTGGTAGATGCAACTCCGTGCAGAAAGTTTGGTTCATTTTATTATTAATCTTTAATCAGGCTAGCTGACAGTGACACCTACTGGAGCCGAGATGTAATTACAACATGGATGTTACCTGAACGTAAAAAGCTCGATTCACTGAAAACAGAAGAAATGAACCACAAGAAGAAGTCGGACTATCAGTTCATCCACGTCAATGGTTCTCTAATGGGGCTACGTGCACCCTAGTGGTATGTTGGTGTACTGCAGGGGGTATGCAAGATTCAATGTCATAAGTTTATTTGAAAAATCAAAATGTAAGTCTGATAAAGCACATTGTATCTTCAGTTTTCCCTCTGGGTTTCCTAACGGTGTCAGATGTGTGTGTTTGTGGTTTATATCTGCTGCCGTGGTCGTGGAGCAAGGACGTTTGTTCACGCTGACCAGGAAGACAAGACAAAAAAAATCCAGGATATGGATCAGTGGTTGAAGTGTAGCAGCGATACAGCTGGAAACAAGGAGGAAGAAGAGAAGAAGAAGCAGAAACACAAACAAGAGAATCTGCTCAGTATCAGCTTGTTGTTTCACACTGATGGAGCTGAACTGGACCCTCTGCATATAGGATTTTTATTTTTGCATTTCAAAGGCAGCACATTATTAAAAAAAAGGCTGAGAACTGCTGCTATTTTGGATGCAAACAGTGTGCATGGGCTGCTTGTTTCAGCCTCAGTTTTGGAGGCAAATAAAACAGCTTCAGAATTAATATTATGTGTCATATTTCCTTAACGCTTTCTCTGATACATAGTCGTGTAACAAGCGGGTTAAAGTACAGCCGGCCGGTCAGTATTGCAACACAAATCCCGACAGGGTGATATTTATTGCACACTTTGGGAATGCATTATAGAAATAGGACGAGAGGAATAAATTTAGTTAAATAAGCTTTGAAAACATTTTTTTTTTTTTTTGCCTACACTATATTTCATACAGCCAGACAGCCGAGCTATACGGAAACATTACCACCTAATTGCATAAATGGATTAAATACGGCAAATACCTACATACAAATGACTTGGCTAGCTCAGTGTTGGTGTAAATGTCATGTCAACGTCAAATACTGGAAAATTATCACAATAGTTTTCAAGCAGGGGTAAGTTTAGTTTCATAGTTCAGTTAAAAAACGGCCGACATATGAAAGTTTATCATCGGCATATTCAGTTATCTATTTTTATTTTTATTTTTTTATACTTTATTTTTTCAATCATTGTTGACATATCTGCAGCTTTACCGCTTCCACAATCAACCTTTCATGTCAAAAAAATTTTTTTAAATAAAGAAACACAAAGAAGAGAAGTACAAGACAAAAAAACAAAAACAAAAAAAAAAAAAAAAATTTACTCGAAATCTACCAAAAATAACTAAGTAAATAAATAAATTTAGGAAAAAAAAAAGAAAAACATGATGGATTAATTGGATACTGCAGACATTTTATACCTTCAATTCATATATGCACATATATTCCTTTTGATGATGCTGTAGTTATAATTTATATAATCTATTTTTAGAAACGTTAATGATACACTCCAACATCAGCAGCACACAAACTAAATTTGCTCTAAATTTTATACATCTAGATGAATTTCTGTGTCCACAAATAAGAAGGAACAAGTGGAAATGTGTAAATAAAATAAAAATAAAACACCTCCAGCATTCAAACTCTTTTATTTATTATCCCTGGCCTAACGAGGGTAAAATGAGCAGCAGTGACCGGTTCGGTTGCACATTATCTCTTATTTGTTTGCACCAGAGGCCGCAGAGCAGAAACATCACCGGTCGTATGTCATCACTGCAGCTTCTAGGAGACGCTGGATTTTAAATATGAACTGTTAATTTTGCAGTTCCCGTTGCCCACATGTCAAAATATGACTTTTCGAATATCTGTAATTACTTTTCCCCACTTGGACGCAGCCTCGTCTTTGGCGGTAAACAAAGTGCTTTCTAATGCACGAGATAATGAGGACGGAAAGGAGGGCGTTCGGCTCCGGCTTTGGATTCGATTCAAGCGGCGTCGCTCTCAATGTGATGCAAATTATATACAAATATGCAACTGAAAGCGCGAGCTAATCAGACAGGGAGGAAGGGCGCTCCGCCAGACGAGGCCTGTCAAAGAGAACAGACGGGAAGAGAGTCAAACAAAATTACAAGCCGGGGGAATACTTGAAGAGCTCGTTTCCAAGACACGACGGCGGCGCATAAGCAAAGCTGGGAGATATCACCCGCTGAAGTTCATTATATGGTGTCTGCGAAAGTGAAATTACTCTGACAACCAAGGACACGAGTTATTAACCTTTTCAAAAGCACAGCGGTATTAACTTGTCCTACAAATCCTGATGTAAGAGTTGGTTTTTAAAGTTCAAATGGCCTCACAGTGACTGAAAAAAAACACTTTGAAATGCTGCAAAACAATATTCAAATGCGGCCGATATGCTTCTGCCTTCAGTTTAATTTACTCTTCCCTCTGCACTTGCACCGTCATATCTGCTCCTTTTTCCACATGTCGCCGCTTGTGCACGCATTTCCTTTTTGCATCTCACTTTTTGCACCCGTATCTCACTTTTAGATGTTCAATTTGTTGACTTTTACATTGCAAACGTGCAGAAAAGACGCCGGGTTTCTGCAAATTGGATATTGGCTTCATGTTGAAGTTGTTTTTTGTAGTTCAGGAGCGTATCCCTGTTTGTGTCCATGACATGCAAACTCATAAATGAATAATCCCGCTTATCTCCCGCCCCTCCATCTGCTCGCTGCATATTTACACTCGTCACGTTTTGTTCCTACAACAGATTTGACAGAAGTATTTACTGGCACGCTGCAGCGCTCATGAATATTTGAGAGCGTCGTCAGCCCGAGGAGGAGAGACTCCAGGTAGCTGACAGTCGACGGTCTTCGCCCCGGCCATCTCCGGCTCCACCGGGAACCCTCTGGGAATCTCTGCCGAGCGCCTCTCGCCATCGCGCGGGCCAATCAGATCGGCTGTCGAGTGGAGCCGATGACCTCACCGCATCTGAAAAAAAAAAACAAACATATCGACCCTCATGCTTTGAGATGATTATCTGACATTTTTAAAATCTCCGTCCTTAGTTCCTGTTTATCTTTTGCAAATAGGGGTTTTTGTTATCTGAGCGTTTCCCGACAGCAGGAATAATCTGATTGGCCGAGTGAAATGTCAGAGAGATGGCGGCGGATGTTTTCTTTTCCATTTCCTTTTTTTTTTTTTTTTTTTTGTTTGTTCAGTGACTGAATACTTGCACTCATTTAAAACCGCAGCGTCGTTCTGCTGTTAAATCGGTTAATTCACTAATGCATTCACTAATACAGCAGCGAGGCCCGTTTAGAGCCAACCACAGGACAGTTTAGTGGAATATGGGCATAATTTTCCGGTCCAGTTGCCGCGTGGAGTGAAAAGCGAGCAGACCGGCCTCCGAGTTTCATCCATATTCAGTGCAGCTGCATGAGTGTATGCTTCTGTGGAGGAAAGCCTCTCGAATGCGCATGTAAGACTTTTCTGGAAGCGTTACCTCGTCACTTTGTCAGTCTCTTTAGACACACACATTTTTATTTCTTTATTTCTTTTTTTTTTTTCAATCATCATTGGTTGCTTTTCTGACACGAGCCGAGCCAATCAGTTTCAGTCTGATCGCCCTCATCCCGAGCTGTTTACCTTTGAACTCGTGAACCGTGAATCTCCCCTCACACACACACACACACACACACACACACATTGCCTGGCTGTGGACGCTGTGTTTGCTGAGTGGTGTGTACAGTCTGTGTGTGCTCTGTGTGTACGTGTGTGTGTGTGGGTGTTGGAGTTGGGTGCATTACCGTGCCTACACATTAACCACAAGACCTCACACCAAAGCAGCAAAACATCAGAATCATGTTTTTTTTGTCAACACAGAACACACACACACCATCATCCAGGCACCAACGACACACTGATGCACTCGATTCGGACAAAAATGTAGAAATGATACTCGGGTTCAACCACCTCGGTGTAATTTAAGTGTGAGCGAAATGAAAATGGTGGACCTGCTGTCTGTTCTGGGCAACTTCCTGTACAGTGCTGGGGTTTACGTGATGATGCTGAAGGCAACACGTAGGCTACTTCAGGGATGGAGGACAGTCGGGTCAATTCAGACAAAAATATGCGTCCCGATCTGCACTCTTCACCTCCTCCTCCTCCTCCTCGTGTTAAATTTGCCATAACTCAACTGAATTTTTTAATCTGAAAATCTGAATATTTGAATTCAGAGGCAAAAAAAAAATACTCATAAATGCATAAATTCAATGTGAAAAAATTCAGCACTAAAAATCCAGTGGCTTTGAAATTTCCAATTCTGATGAGGCAGATTCTCTTCCAGACTCCTCCTCCTCCTCTTCCTCGTCCTCCTCCTCTTCCTCCTCTAGTTCTCACACTCTTCCTCTCTGATTTCTGAGTGAGCTCACTGTTCTCTAAACTTGTTTCCATAGCAACTTATTCGCATTTTCCTTTTATTGATACACCAACTTTTCCACCTCCTTCAAGCGTCAAAACTTTTTTTTTTTTTGCGATATTGGGAAGTTTTTTTTTTTTTTTTAAAAATTCAGTGTTTCCATTGGGGTTTTTAATGCACAAATTGAAAATGCAAATAAAAACAGGTAAAAGCAGTTGGCAGAATAACAACCCGTGTTTACAGTTTTGCACAAAATGTCTTAAAAGCATGTAAAGCAGAGAGCGTGCACTCACTCTGACACCCTTGGTAAATGCATCGGTTTGGTTTTGAACAGCCTCGGAGCAGCACCAAGTCACATCTGTGCACGATGCGTTCAGGTGCGCTCCGCTGTGCACGCTCGGCAGCATTTCCCCCTTCAGCTCGGCTCGCTCACTCAGACGAAACAGCACCGAGACACCTGAACATATCTTTTAAATGACTTTTAAATTACTCCAACTTATCTTAACCACTTTGCTTTGATGTAATAACTTTTCATTATTGTTTTTGTTATCAAAGGCCTGTGGGGAAAATAGCCATATATTACCTCTTAACACGATTTAGAAATAGACTTTTGCCTGTGTCGTTAGGTTTTCAAGCACTTCAGCCACTGATGTCGATAAAGTGATCATGTGATGTGTGAGCGCTTAAAGGCCTCAGGGGTCAGAGGTTAAGCTGAACACAAACTTTTAGCCAAATATTCAAGTCGGGATTCAGCGCTTTTGCCTCTGTGGGGTAAATCCATGAGGTTTTCACATCATCATCCCTCTCATAAACTGTAATTTAAGACAACATGTTATTAATCTGCATGTTTCCCTCTTCAATGGGACTAAAAAAAACACGTGGAGTCCATTTCTTTGTCCGATCTGCTCTCTTTGTTCAAGACACTGATGTTGTTCCTTTTACATACACAAACAAACATCCAAATGTTATAACTTCATTAATTTCCCTCAGAGATGATTGATTTTTTGCTACCAGATCAGAAACAAAGTGTGTGTGTTAAAACGTTCGTGACTACAACCTTCTGTCATGAGTTACTGCGCTTGCATAATGTGATCGTCTCTGCATAATGCAATGTCACTTATAAGGAATATACCTGACTGAGCTGCCGGGAGATGCAATGTCATATTTTTATTCTGTTTTAAGAAATATTTTACAAGATGGATTTTGCTCCAAACAAAAAAACAAAAAACGAAAGGTCACTTCACGAAAAATGAGTTAAAGTAATTTAGAGGTAAAAGACATTTTCATTTGGTGCCACCAGAGTTCAAATGACAAATGATATATATATATATATATATATATATATTAACCTTCATCTCTTTCTGTCTTGTGTTGCTTTTGTGTTTCTTAGTCTGTCTTTGTTGCTTTTGATGGTGCGTTCGATTGCTTTTTCATGTTTCGGTTCACTTCACCCGCCAGTCCACCACAAACCACCACAAACAGGGTCCTCTGCACCACAGGGAGCCTCACCACATGTTTTCACTGGATTTGTACACTTGGAAATAAAGAGATGCTGTGTTTATGATGATTTTTTTTTTTTTGGAGCTATAAAAGCACAGCGTTTGACTTTCAACAGTTTCCTCACAGTTCCTTCCAGGTGTTGACGCTCTCCGGCAGACGTTTCATGTCAGATTTTCCTCACTGCCTCAGCACTCTCGGAGCTGCCGTGACAGTTTCCAGGGACCGGCTGTCACTGTTTGACGGCCTGAATTAACCAGAGACTGCATTAGCTGCAATCTGTTCAAAGGCTCCGCGGCAGATGCAGCCGAGGCGCCGCGGCTCACGCCAGGGCTCCCGGGGACGACGAGCCGCCGTCTGAGCTGCGGAGGCGGAGGAGCAAAGCCGGGCCGCTGATGTCGACGCCGACTTCCCGGCTTGGCGAGTGAGAAGACGGCATGGCGTGGCTGTGCCCGTCATCCGTCCTCCTCGCCGTCTTTCAATTTAGATTTCAGCTCGGTGGAAAAGAGACTTACTGGCAAGACGAGAGCGTTGGTTGCAGTGCCAGAGCTGAGGTGCAAAATACATCATCAAAACGTCTCCGATTACATATCTCTCTCTCTGGAAGTATAGATTTTAACATTGCTGCGCTGCAAAAAATATCAGTATTAACCAGTCCAGTCTCATCCTCAGTGTTCAAATCTTGTTTTTCTTCCAACAAGGTCAAAAATCTGCCAGTGGGATGAGATAATGCCACTTGTTTCCAGTGCTAAATCGACTTGTTTCCAGAATTTTCTTTAATCAAGTGTCATTTTTTTTTATCCTAGTGGCTGACCTGCTTTATTCTGCCTTGTTTTAGCATGTTTATACTATTAATCCCTGACACAATTGAAAGTGCAGTGGAAACAGGTGGGATTATCTCGTCCCACTGGTGGATTTGTTAGGCAACCTTGTATTAAGGAAGATTTTAACACTTAACATGGGACTGAATGACTTGTTGAAAGGGCAGCCGCTGTGTAATGCGCCTTCAGATACGCATTTACAGGCTTTTCAGGCACAAAAGTCAAATCTGTGTGTACAATACTGCCTCAGTAATGTTACTGAGATGTTCAATATTCAAAGTCTCTAAATCGGACCGTCTTCACGCTGAAAAATTCCCTGGATTCAGTGTTTCCGTGCCTTTCTTCATACAGTTTGCTTCTCAAAACATTATTTTCAGAGCATCATGGGACATTGAAAAAAAATCTCCCCTGAAACCCGCCTGATGAAAGTCTTTCAGGGTTAGCCACGCTTTAAAGCAAGTTGACAGTCTCTCCCCCACCCACACAGACACCTATTAATCTATTCAGCCCATTTGGCATCCCGATATATCAGGCTGGCAACAACAATCTGGAGATGGAGATGTAATTACAGACAGGGAGGCTGGTGAGCCGAGCGCTCCGACTGATGCACTCCACTTGGAGACAGAGACAGACTGGGCTTTTATTTTTAAACTGGCCAGGCAACAGCTACTGGTAATGATAATACTCATAGTACATACAAATAAATAAACTAATGCATAATAATGATAACAATAACAATAATAACAACAACAACAACAGTAACAACAGCAACAGTTGCAACAAACAACAGTAACTGCAACAAAACAACAGTAACAACAGAACCACAACAAGCACAAGAACAATAACAACAACAGTAACAACAGCAACAGTTGCAACAAACAACAGTAACAACAACAGCAACAACAATAACAACAGAACCACAACAAGCACAAGAACAATAACAACCACAGTAACAACAGCAACAGTTGCAACAAACAACAGTAACTGCAACAAAACAACAGTAACAACAACAACAGTAACAACAGTAACAACAGAACCACAACAGCAACAACAACAACAACAACAACAGTAACAACAACAGCAATAGTAACAACAACAGGAACAGCAACAACAACAGCAACAGTAAAAACAACAGTAGTAGGAACAACAACAACAGTAGTCAGAACAACAATACAGTAACAACATCAACAGTAACAACAACAGTAGCAGGAACAACAACAACAGTGACAACAACAGCAACAGCAACAACAGTAACAACAATAACAACAACAATAACAGCAACAACAATAACAACAATAACGATAACAATAACATTATAAGTATAAATAGTATAGTATAAATTGTTGGTGTCTTTTGTGTTCACGAAGGTCACCAACCATTGCATAAGTAAAACAAATAAATAAAGTGCAAAATGAACAAAGTAAAGTCAGTAAAATGGATAAATAAAGCAAAATAATAAATTAAAAATTGAAGGACTCAGTGTTTCTTGTGCATCTCCTGGTTTATTTTGTACCTCTGTGTGTATCCTCATCGTGTCACTTCACTTCCCTCTAGTTCCCGCAGGTAATCAGTCACACCTGTTCTCCATCAGAGTCAGTGTCTAAGCAGCTCCTGGTTCACTCACTGTTGGCCTTCATGCCGAACCTCCCAGCCTTCGCTTTCTTCGTGTTTCTGCCTCTGCATGTTATTGACCTCACCTTGCCTTTTGACTCTGATCACGTCTGTGTCCACATGTAAGTCTGCAGTGTTTCTGACTCATGCTTGGTTTTGTTTGAGGTTTTCTCTGCTCCTTATCTGCACCTCTGCTGTTTGGACTGACCACCCGTGTTATGACCCTTTGCCTGGCTCTCAGCAAACCCCTCATTGATTTTACACCTGCCGTTTGTTGTGGTTCCTGCAGTTGAGTCTTTTTTTGGGCCCTGGTCATTACATAGGGATGTCCAAAGATCCCTGATAGCAAAAGTACAAACAGTCTGTACTGACGTAGACGTATAGATGTAAAGAAAAAAAGACTCCAGTAAAAGTGCTGCTTCGACTTCTTTAGTCAAAAGTAAAAAGTACAGGCTCTGAAATGTACCCAAAGTATAAAAGTGAAAAGAAGCCATCTGACGGACATTTCTACAGATCTTTTTTTAGATAACAGGCTGTTTCTGTTAATTGCTGCTGTGAATCTGCTCCGTCAGCAGTGTTGGCTTGTTCATTTTCGTCCATTTTGCCGCTGGTTCTCCCTGTCACAGACGTCACATTCAACATATCCACTGAGCCTCCCTCTCTTGTCGATTTGGTCTTGTTACGACTGTCATGCAGGATGTGCACGGATGGATACACCAAGGAGTCGTCTTTCCTATACATTATTGTCCCACCCAATTAGACTGAAATCGCTCATGATGTTGGGAAGATGTGCAATGCAAAATAAAAATAATCAATAATCCCTCAAATGTATTAAAACTAAACTGATCAGATACATTTCTGGGTCCTTTTTGGGTTCTGGAGGTACTTGTTGTTGGTTTGAGGGACCTTCGGAGGATTTCAGGTTTGCGGGTACTGGATATAAGTTTTGGGATTCTTGAAGGTGTTCTAGGTGTCCTTAATAAAGGTTTGAGACCCCTTAAGAAGGTCCCAAGAAACCTTGATTAAGGCTTGGGGTCCTCCTGTGCGCTCTAGAGGTCCTTATGGGACGTTTGGGGGTCTTGATGGAGTTCCATGGGTCCTTACAACACTGTTTTGAAAATGTACAGTTCAGAGAGTGCAGATATTTATGTTAAAATGTAGAAAGTATAAGCACAAATTTTTTGATACCTGAAAAATCTGCCTCAGTACCTTAAAAAAGAGGAGTCCTTTTGTGGGTGCTGTAGGTTCCTGTTGGAGGTTCGGGGGAACCTGGGGGGATTTCAGGTTTGGGGGTGCGTCATAGAACTTTGGGAGTTCTTAAGGGGGTTCCATGGGTCTTTAATAGAGGTTTGGAGGTCCTTCAGAAGGTCCCATGGCACCTTGATATGGCTTGGGGGTCTTGAGGTCCTTACTGGAAGTTTGAGGGTTCTTGATGGAACTTCATGGGTCCCTGTGGCAGGTATGGGTGGATCTTTGAGAGTGTTCCTGGGATCCTTAACAGGGGTTTTGGGGATCTTTAGCAGAGTGTAAGGGGTCCTTTAGTGGGTTCCAGAGGTCCTCGTGGTTTGTCAGGAACAGCGATTCTTGTAAGAGATATGGTGGTCCATCGGTTCTACGTTTCCTTGAGGGAGGTTTGGATGTCCTTGAAATTCCTTAAATTCCTGAAACAAGTGAAACTGCTTTGGAAATAACTGGAACTATATCATCCCACGAGTGGATTTCTCACCTTGTATTGAGAAAGCTGCTAAGTTTATATGCCATTTAGAGTCTTTTCAGGCACAAAAATTATGTTTGCGGGTCCTTGAAGGGCTTCCGTGATCCATGATAGAGGTTTAGGGGTGTTTTACTGGATTCTAGGGGTCCTAGAACCCACTAAAAAGGGGTTCCAGAGGTCTTACAGCCAAGTGTGTTGGGTCCATGAGGGGATCCCAGTGATTTTTGTTAGTGATATGTGTCAGAGTCCATGGGTTCTAGGGTCCCTTCAGGGAGGTTTCAGGGTCCTTGAAGAGGTTTGGGAGTTCTTGAGGGTGTTCCAGAGGTCTTTGATAGGGGTTTGGAGGTCCTTTAGTGGGTTCCAGGGTTTCTCTTCAGAGATTTGTGTGTCACATGATTATTTTATTATCATATTTCATTTAATTCTTATTTTTACACTTAATTAATGCTTTTATTTTATTTTAATGGCCTTTTATTGGATTCTGTATTTTACTATGCTGTTGTGAGGCACTTTGTGACAATGTTTTGGAAGGTGCTACACAACTAAAGTTGTTTATGATCATCATTATCATTATTTTTACAGTTATCTGGGAGCTTTGGGTTTTGCGGCTCAGAGTCAGGCGGTTCCCCAGCAACATGAGGAATAGTTTAATTCCATGGTAATTTAATTTCCGTGATAATATCCCAATCAGAGCATGTGTTAGATCGACTGTTGTGTTCACAGGCCTGACTCTCACCGCTATAAATTCTATTACAGCTCTGCGACTGAACATTAAGTCAACAGAGAAACAGAAATCTGTCCATATGGGCCCAAATCTCGCCTGTTCTGGGGATTGTGACATGAAAATCCTGGAGAGGAAAACGGAGGGAGAAGACAGAACCACGCAGAAGAAGGACATTAGCAGATGAAATCTTATGTAGGTTGGTGTGTGTGTGTGTGTGTGTGTGTGTGTGTGTGAGGGAGGTGGGCGATATGTGCTGCATGCTATTTCTGCAATGCATGTTCCTGCATTAAGACACGTTTCTAGTGCACGTGTGTGTGTGTGTGTGTGTGTGTGAGTAAACATTACAGCTCAAAATGCCATTCACTACTTCCATCCGTCTGCTCATCACCATTAAATCTTTGACTCATTCCCAGCACTACATTCATCTACATGCAGCAAAGGAAAATATTCTGTTTTTTTCTCTTTTCGTTCTTTTTTTCTTCCTGTGCCATTCACGTCATTTGCCTCGGACTCGACATGCCTCTCCGTTGGGAGTCGACGTCTCCTGCTACTTAGTGAGTCACCTGCATAATAGCAGGGCTGAGAATGAGCTGCTGTGTCACCGTAATGGGCTCCTGCGCTTTTTTCTTCCCACCATAAAAGTCCACGAGTTTTTCTGGTGATTGGATTTCGAGAGTTCTGTATGTTCATAATGCTGCATGTTGAGCAAAATTACTCATAAACGGCAAATATGATATGTTGAAATAGCGGGTGGGGTGGGGGGGCTATTACTGCAAAATTACAGTTGTTTTTTCAATCATGTCTATTTTGTCCAAGTTTGGGTGTTTTTGAAATCAGAGGGGAAGAGAAGAAAGACGAGCAGAGTGCCTTTTAGTGTGCTGGTTCTGCATGCTATTCATTTACAGCACTCTTCTTGATGATCTCCCGGGGTATCTCACATGTCTTTTCAATAATAGCTTTTATTGTTACATAACATATTATAGCTTCACATTCTACTAGGTCCCAAGACTATCGAACTTTGGGAAGCTTTTGAATAGTACACTCCACAAGGGAAGCAAAACTGCTGAAATTAGAAAAGCTTATCCCTGACAGTCATTTGAGCAGAGTGAATCTACGTATGCAGGTATGTATTTTGAAGTGATGTTTTTTTATGCTTTTATGTAATTTTATTTTTAAAAATATTTTTCAAGTTATTTGAATTATTTTTATGTTGTATATTACAAATATTATATATATATATGTATACATATACATATATATTACAAATTATTTATTAATTATTTAATTATTGTTGTTATTATTTTTTTATTTTATTTTATTATTATATTATTATTTAAAATATTTTCTATTTTTCGTATTTTATTTATTTTTTATATCACATTTTACATCTTTTTTTAAATTTTTATTTTTATGTACTATTATGTTTTAAACAGGGAGTCCTTGAAAAAGAGAGCTTGCTTTGAAGGCCTTCTCTGTTTAAATAAAGGTTACGATGATGACTTTGGACATTTTTGGGTGCCTCTGGCTGATTAGCACAAAGCAGCAATGAGCTGCTAAAGAAAGAGATTTCTGTACCTTTTCCATCATTAAATTCTTTTCTTTTGACTAAATTAAAAATTTTTTGGTATTAATAATCGTGCGTGTTGATGGTGACATGTAGCCTATGTCTGTATATTGCACAATAATATTCTTCAAAACCAGAAATATAACCGTATAAACCTATGTGACACATGCAGTCTTTTTGCACCACTGTCTTTTTCATCTTTTGGTTGAAATGTTTTTAAAATTAGATGAAAAGACTCAAGGTTTTACAGAGGAACATGAGAGAGAGAGAGAGAGAGAGAGAGAGAGAGAGGAGTTTAGTGTAGGCAGGGAAAACCAGAGAAGAAAAAAACACACCACGTCTGAAGACTCACAGTTTTTTTGTGCTTTGTATTTTTTTTTCCACTCCTTCCCCCAAACCTTCCTCGACCTGTCGATGGGCTGCTAAATGTGAGCGTGTTGTTTGCATCAAGCTCCAGGATTTCTGGGTGTCAAAGGTGAGATGCTGCTATTTGCACCCATCACAGTCTGAGTTCCACTTTAAATTAGATTAAAAAAAAATAATACAAAAAGGAAAGTGCATTTTAAATTGGTGACAGTGAGATGAAAACCTCAGGAGGCTTGAAAAAACATCTCAAAAGTTAAAAAAACAAAAACAACAAACTGTCATGAAAGTTGCACCAGAAAACTCTTCTGAGTGAAAGGAAAAGTAAAGCCGCGGTCATCTGTCTGTCAGCACCCAACAACAGCCTCCTCTGCTCGCTCTTTCCACTTTTATCTCCCACTTTTCAAGAGCTGCAGATGATCAAATTCATTTTTCATTTTCCCCCCCAAGCCTTGCAGAGGAGCACCGGGTGAAAGAAGGTCCGGCGCTGCTTCTCCAAAAAACACAGCGATGAACCCGAGGAGCTCCAAACCTGCAGGAGCTGCTGACTGACTCGCATCCTGCTGAGCTCCTGCTGATCCTGATGAAGGGCATCATCATCATCATCATCATCATTGTCGTCAGGTAATATAGAGAGATGCAGCTGAACCTGGAGCAGATCCCCGGTGGAGATGCTGCCAGTAGATGACACTTTGCTGCATTTTTCATTTGGTTCGGTTTGATTTTTTTGCGATGGCGTATGAGGATTATTCAGAGCGCTGCAGGGCTGTAGCGGCTCACAGGGCAGGTGCTCTGTGGTCGGGCAGGTATCGGGCAGGTAAAAGTCCATTCAGAAAGAAAACCTTGGGAGTTTTGCTTGATATTAATCTTTAACGCAGACTACCATGGAAAAACCTAAGACACTGTTTTTGAATGACGCAAAACTAAACAACTGAACAGAGCAGCACATGTCAAGCCTCAGTCTTCTTCAGGGTCTCTTCAGGTCACTGTACAGAGAAAAATAATAATACAGAGCCGGAGGTGAGGGGGTAATAATCCAAGGGGAAGAAAAAAACTCCAAGCTTAAAGTTGAGGAAAAAAAACTAGGATATTCTGCAACGTGTGGTTGGACCAACCCTGCCAAGTGAAGCCATGTGGTTCCTCGAGCAAAAAAAAAAAAAAAAAAAAAAAAAAAAAAAGTAAAACTATTTTTTGGTGCTTTTTTTTGTCAGAAATTTGTTATTTTATAATCTCAGAATTTTCTTTTTTTTCTCATAAATTTGTGAGTTTTTTCCTCATAAATTTAAGACTTTAATCTCACAGAATTAGATTTTTTTTCTTGCAAATTTGCAACTTAATAATCTCAGAATTTTCACGTTTTTTTTCGTGAATTTTGTGAGTTTTTTCCTCATAAATTTACGAGTTTAATCTCATAGAATTTTCTGAGCTTTTTTTCTTGCAAATTTATGACTATGATTTGTGACTCTTTTGCTTCCATCATCATCATCATCATGGGCCTTGAGGGGAGGAACGCAGCAGAGCGGTGACGCGGTTTCTCTTTGAGTCACCCGACCCAAACAGGACACACACGTTGCCTCGGCCGCTTTACGCTGACTCATCTCGTCGAGTCATCCTCGCTGCCGATCCCTCGAGCTGAAAACGGCGCTCGCTGATCAATAGCGTGATTAATCACAGGGAGGGGGGGGGGCGGCGATGAGGCCGGGGGCGGCGGTGGGTGGAGGCTTTGAAGCAGACAGCGTGAAACCTAAAACCGTCTCGATTTTGGCCAAACAACAGAGGGAACGCTCTGCCTGCGAGGCGAGGAGAGGCTGAACTCAGATCGTCCTCTCGCAGCCGCTTCCACACCGCTGTCGGAGAATTTCTGAGCAACCTTTATTTAACCAAACGGGCTGCCAAAGACGCCCTCACTCGCGGGGAGGGGGGGTCTTCGACTTAAAGAGCCGCCCGGGACGACCTCCGCCGGCCGGTCAGGGGCCAAAATGTTGTGATCAAGGAGCCTTTGATGATAGTTTGTGTTGCCGGGGGTTTTACAGATTAACATGCACGGCAAAACCCTTGTGCTGTACACGAAACTGGACTCTAAACTCCGGCCTGGGACAAAACATGAAAAGTACATGAACATACTCAAGACCTGTACCTGGAATCTGGACATTTCCAACAGTTCTGTCGGTTCATTTCCATTCGAGAGACGTTCTGCACCTCATTTTAGAGGGAAATCTTGTATTTGATCCTGCTCTACATTGATCTGACGACTGCAGAGGAAGTGGAAGTCACTAATTAGATTTACTCATGTTTCTGTAATGGAGTAGCTTTTTGTGTATTTTTTTTTTTTTTGGAGTATTTTTCAAAGTCAGTAATTTCACTTTTACTTCCATCCATTTTTTGCTTGAGTTTTGTCCTTCACTCCATTTGAAATCAGATCCTTTAAAGAGAACAAAGGGTCAGTGACAGACTGTGGAACCTTTCACAATAAAAGGTCAAGTCAGTAAAGATGAGAAGAGGAGGAACCTGCTGCTACTTTGCTGGTTCTACTTTTTGTCAGTTTCCAAATTTCACAATAAAAGCTGCACCATAAAAAACTTCGGACTCAACTTCTTCCACATGTGTAATTCGAGTCTGCAGGTTCCTTGCTTTGTAATTTTGCGTAATGCCCCTTTAAAAGTCATGTAGTTTGCAGCGTGTTCTCTGCTCCCTTAGCAAGAGGTTCCTCCTCAGTGTGTCTTTTCCTGGCTGTGTGGCCTTTCGTCTTTTTGTTTATTTGTCTCGGTAAGTTTAGTTTGTCAGCTTTAATTCTTCTGTGTCTTGTTTTGCCCTTTTTGCCCCTGAAGCTAAAAAAAAGATAAATGAACCTTTAAGGGATGTAAATCTCTCTCCCAGGCAGCGCTCAGATGTTTTCTTCTTCTTGACTCCTCAGTGTGGTGTAGCTGCAGTGACAAAACAGCAGCTGCGGTTACATGGACGATATTTCTTAAGCCCATTCTGATTAGAGAGCCCAGCTTCTCTGTTTCCATGGAGACTAATTAAAGTGATCTGATAGGATGTGTGCTTCCATGCCACAAAGCTTTTAATTCGAATAAAACTTTTTTCACGTGCACAAAGTGGTTCCACCTGCCGGGACATGTCTAATCTGCTGGGAATATAAACATAATCCAGGCTAAATCATGTTGTCCGGTGGTGGCGCCCCCATCAGGTCGTCCATCAGACTGTAGAAATGAAACCTTGGCTGGCTGGTTTGGGCTTTTATTCTTGTAACGGGCAGCCTTCAAACTTCTCCAGCAGCTTTTTTTTTTTTTATTTGCTCGATGGTTCGGTGGATTCGACAATCCTTTACAGATTTAATCTTTACACCAAAAAAAAGTTATTATCAGCCACAGAAAGGTTGTGTTTCCTCCATGTGGGGCAAACACGAGCAGAAAGATTTATTCCATCAGATTAAGAGTTTACATGGTTATTAGGCTCTAATATTTTGCTAGTGAACAGATTATCAAAGATCTACACCGCCCACACTGCAAAAACTCAAAATCTTACCAAGATTATTTGTCTTATTTCAAGTCAAAAATGTCTTATTACTAGTCAAAATATCTCATTACACTTAAAATAAGACTTCTGAGGTGATCATGTCTTATTTTAAGTGTAATGAGATATTTTGACTAGAAATAAGACATTTTGACTTGAAATAAGACAAATAATCTTGGTAAGATTTTGCGTTTTTGCAGTGCAGCTCAAACTCCTTCTGATCGTTCCAGTCTCTTCCAGCTGAGGCATTTTTATTCTGACTGAGCTATTATTCTGATTATTATTGGTTTTTCCGAGCTTTTAAGGGGAAATGAAAGGGGAAATCAAGGTCACGGGTTTAATGTTTTTTCCATGAGGCCGCTGCCTCTGTTACGTCAGGATTGGAGGACTTTTCCCACCTCTCGCCACACCTCGCTTTCCAATCCTCTGCCGCCACGAGGAAGGAGATAAGAGCTTCCTGTCCCGTGTGACGCCTCCGCATGATGTAACTTGTTTGGAGGCTTCCCGCGAGCCGGGTCACGGCACGTCGAGCCGACACACCGCCGCTCAGCCGTCGCACTTACATAAAGCAAATACAGCGGCACTGCGAGTCCGTGTCAGCTGGGATGCGGGATCGCCTGAGCGGATTCGGGAAGCCCATTTGCATGTTTCACGGCGGGGCGAGGCACGCCGGCCGGCTCCTCTGCACGGATCTCATTAGAGTCGGCGAAGCGCTCCCGCAATTACATGTGTGTGGAATAGAAAATGAGCGGCCTGTCTGTCTGCCTGCCTGTCTCTCTCTCTCTCAGCGCACACAACTCCCATGTCCTTTGAAAGGCCCTTTTTTTTTTCCTCCCATCTTTGAATCCATCTATTGAAATTTGTATGAGCTGCTTTGCATTCATCTGGCGAGCGTCTGTCAATGTCACTCTGCGTCTCCGCTTGTATTTTTTCCTTTTTGGTTTCCAGCGTCCCCCCCCCCCCGCCTCCTGCACGGTGAACGCCGTCGATTACGTCTGACTGGATCCCAAATCGCCATGCGAGATTTCGGAGCCTCGACAGCTCCTGAATGTCAGCAGATTCCCGGGACAGGTGGGCTCTTTCGTGAGATGAGTTGAGTTTGCCGTCCCGCTGCACCGCTGCCGTCCCAGCGCACGGCACGCCACGCTGCACAGGCTCACAAATGTATCCCAGCGTCTGCTCTCCGCCGCGCACACGCCCCGTCCTGCAGACATGCTCACCGGCTCGGAAACACAATACCTTTATTTGTCAGGAATTCGCCTCGGTGACATCCGTTGCCGGGAGCGTGCACCGGCATGCTCGGACACGCACCGACATTTGACATTTTTCACATTTCCATGCCAAGATATAACAAGTATTGTGTGGCGGAAAAAAGCCTCTGACACAGCATTAACGCCGTCACCGATTGTGCACTAAATAACTCCACTGAAAGCCGGGCTAATGAAATTACTCAGGTGTTCGCTGCCACTGAAAGGGGTGACTCACCTATTGCATGGCAGAGAAACCGAGCAGCATTAGTGCTTTTAAATGAAATTTAATGGACAAAAAAAAATCATAGTAGGAAAAAAAACATTTAAATTCATTAAATGTGCAAAGAAATTATGGTTTCATTGCAGATTTTACATGTTTTGCAGTCAAGAATGAATCTCCATTATGGACAACACAGTCTGGAGGATATCTAATATTTAATATCTAAGCCAGTATTTATTGGTCTTTATTGGTCAGCCACAAAATGCGACTGCTACACTGAATAGGATGGCAATGCATGGTAAGTAAGTTTTACGGCGCTTTGAAAGAGTCCCTGAAGCTATCATGGTGTTACGTGCAAAATAAGAAGATGAAGGGAAAAATAAACAAAAAAAGAAAAAAAATCAAGTTCTGAGGGTTTTATTGGTCAGCAGCACCACATCTGAGGTGTCTTCATAGAAAGAGAATTTTTCATCAGTCAAATTTTTGATTAATTTGTGAGTGAAAGGGAGACGTATGGCGCTGCCTTGTGGTTTCTTCTCTTCTTCTTCTCTTCCGGCCTTTTAGCAGGAGATGGAATCGGTGGATTTTCAAGCAGGCTGTCGATCCAAACAGCGCAGACAAGGCCCTTAATGGAGGACGGATCCAAAATGCAGGATCAGTCATCTTTAACGTGGACTTGGCTGAAAACAGACGGCCTGTAGCGAGCAGCAGAGAGCGCACAGGAACTGCAAGGGTTGAATTTTATTCTGGCACAATTCGAAATTCAAACCGGGACAAGGAGTCAGCAATTTTAGTTATCCAACCCTGGAATAGGAGCTGCAAGAATAATGAAATTACTGAGAAACTCAACCAGTATTTACTCCAGTTGGTCCTACTGGTGAGTTTAATGAGTGGAGTGAAGACAGCGCCCTCTTTCACTGATTATTGATCAGCCTGATGAAGCACGAGAGGAGTTTCAGTATTGAGGAACCTTTTTTTTTGTGTGGCACTTTAGGTTTTACAGCTAACACAGAAAACATCTTTAGAAAAGCAATGCGGCGCTCGGATCTCCCCAGGAAACTGGATTCACGATATGAGCGAGGACATTTTTATCGACTGTTTGCAGAAGTCTTGTTGAAGGTGTTTTAGCTGTTAACCATGTGGACGTGGTGTGGGGTCGAAGAATGAAAATAGACTCTTCAGAGTTACTGGGAAAGAGCAGAGGCGACTGGGATGTCGCTGTAGAGCCGCTGCAGCATCCAAGAACCTTCACTAAAGGCCTTGAACACCAAATGCAACAACACCATTCACACTGAACCATGTCCCTTACTGCTGTCTGGACTCTGCAGGATGAGTTTTTTATTATTATTATTATAATTATTGTACATATAGTGGTTTACTGTGATGCATTTTAACTTGTGTAGCCAAAGACAAATTCTCCACATCTGTGAACAATGAGGATTATCTGAAGACCGGCCATGAGGATCGGGTGTTTCCATTAGATCAGTGAGGGTGGCGTCAGCTGGCATGGGCGACGCGTCTTTTGGCCAAACTGGTTGTTGAAACCCGTCCAAACCCAGTGGAAGAGGCTGCATCAGGATGTGACCTCACAGCCGGGGAAGATCCTGGGGTTGTCATTACAGAAGAATGGGACGCAACCCTTTTTATCTAAAAGAGGGAAGAAGAGAAGCCTGGGAATAAAGGAGCAACCCTGGGAATAACAACACATGGCAAAAACAAAGATACTGCCTCCTGCTCTTTCCTCATGACCTCTCTGGTGCGATCGAATTTTTCACGAGGCAGGGATCTATGGTGATGCCTGGAAATCCTATAGCACTGAGCTGGCGTAGTGTTTTGTGAATGTACATTGGAGAGTAAAGATGCATCGATCTGGTGTTGAATTTGGATCGTCTACTGATAGAAAATTGCAACGCCTGAAGACGAGCCTGAGACTGAGAAATGCACTTTCTCTAACGGCGTCTGTGATGAGCTGCGTGCCCCTATGTGCTTTCTTAATAAACCTGATGGCATCATCAGCAGAAGCATTAAAACAGGGAAGATGCAGCTTAAAGCAATGAGACCACTGAAGCTATGGGCTTCGTCATTAGGAGGAGCGGATAAATCGAACGTTAGGCGCATTTTGATGAAAACGGGCGATTTAGACGAATGGACCAGTCGTGAATCCCTTTATGGCCTCTTTTTCCGGCGGTGTATCGACGATCTCAGGCTCTTTCAAAGCGCATAGTGTGAATTATTGCAAGAGTTTGACACTTTTGGCAGCCGAGTCAAACCAGTGAAGAACCCTTGAACCAATCCTGTAATCAAATAATTCATAAAACAGCGGTTAGGAGCTTCTGGAGAGCCTTCCTCAGACCGGTGGTGGACGCCTCCACAGCAGCTGCAAGCATGAATATATGCACGACTGTAGAAGCTGCATACACTTTAATTCAGATTATAACAGATAAAAGCGATAAACGGTGTCACCTTAGTCTCTCCAGGTTTGGGGATTGAGATTGAGATGCAGCTTCACTCATCTCAGGGATTTTTCTGGACACAAGTACAAATATGTCAAAACCAGGCAGAATAAGGCGGTGAAATATTCAGAGATGCTGTTGTTTTATGGCTGCAGCATCACATCAAATAAAAAAAGATCCGCATGTCTTGGGCATCTTTTTCGACGCATTTCACGTTAATTCAGCAGGACATGTTTGGGATCTTTGGAAACCTCAGAATCTCCACGAGAATTTAAAGTAAAGCTCTGCTGGTTTGAACAAAGCTCGGCCGTGCAGCGTGCATTTGTAACGACGAGCCCACAGTGCTATTCCTAAACCAGAGATGCAATGACTTGAACCTTAAATGAATCCTCATCCATGTTTTAACCCAAAACCACAGCAGAAATCTCCATCTTAGCAAGTCATTTAGAGTCAGCTGCAGTGTTAATATCTTGTTTTTCATGGTAACCAGGTGAAACATCTGCCAGCGATTTCACGATTTTCCTCTGGGAACAAGTATAAATGTGTTGAAACGAGACAGAATGAGGCAGATCAGCCCGACAGGATCAAGAAAGTGACACTTGATTCAAGAAAGTTCTGGAAACAAGTCGATTAATGTTGGAAACAAGTGGGATTATCTCATCCCACTGGCAGATTTTTTTTTTTTTTTTTACCTTGTTTGAAGAAATAACAGGATTTGAGCACTGAAGATGAGACGGAATGACTTATTTGCATGGAGAGTTTTGCAGTGCTGATGCGTAAGAGGAGATCTGACCCTTCCTGACAGCTAATAATACGGGGCGGACATCAGATGAAACATTTATTAGGTTGTTAGTGTAATCTGATTTCCCTTAGCGGCATGAATAAATGATAAAACGCAGAATCAAGGGAGAAAAACTCAGGTGAGGAAACACTAAGTGATTTTTTTTTTTTTAAAATGTTTCACCGCAGAAGATAAAAAAAAAGGGAAAATGACAGCTGAGCTGAACAACAGAAACATTTAGCGCTCCCCACTGAACACATTTTATTCTCATTTATCATTTATTTATGCTACAAGATGGTGATACTTGAGAGGATGCAATCATCTGTGTTTTTCCAAAATACCGAGCAACAAACATAAGGTAAAATTTTATTTCCCCCGCCAAAGTGGATATGTGGCATTTGGGAATGGAACCCCTTGAATTATTCCTCACTGAACGCGGCATTCAAAGCAGATCTGGTAGAAAGTGTGTTATTGATCGAGCGCCTTCAGAAACTGGGCCGACTCAAATCCCCTGTTTTTTCTCAGGAGCTTAACTTGAAGCTCCATCTCATTTCACAGCAGGAACCCGGCCGGCTCGGGGAGCGCGAGTTCGCCTCCTTCATCCAATATGGATGCGTCTTCCCCCTGTACTGTCAGAATGCATTTACGAGTTACACTCCGAAAAGTCAGGAGATTACAATTTCATAAGGTTTGCTCTGAGGAAACGAAAGCAGATGGGACATTGATCCGTATACCGCTGTTATCTGCAGCGACACAAAAGGCATAACATATATCCTCCTGCTCAGTCTGTTTACCGCTGGGTTTTCGCCGGCCGCATAAGCTCTATTTCCCCGGTAATATCCAGAATATTCTGTCGGCTCGTGTCCACAGGGATTTGCTGCGATATGAAACATGCATATGAGGAGCTTATCCTGAATGTGACCTTCAACCAGGCTGTGAACTTTGAGCCCGAATAATGCTCTGCGCAAGGAAGTCAAATGTCAGGCCGCCTCCACGTGGAAACGGAGAGCGTTCGGTCGTCTTCCTCTCGAGGGCAAACACACACTCACGAGTCAACCTCAACCCTTCAGATCCGTCCACACACGCTGCCGTCGGCGTGATGTTCAGAGCAGAGGCCAGACCTTCTCCTGTCGATACACAAACACGGCACACACACACTGCTGTATTAGGTTAGGCTCCCGCTTTTTGCAGCGTGTTTGTCATTTTGAAAAATGCATGGAGTGTTTTTTTTATTGAACATCGGGAACTGTGTCGACTCCCATTAAAGCCGTGTTTTGTTTTTCTCCTTGGGCACCAGACAACAGCCAGGATCTACTTTTTTTCCCGCTCATCTCGTTGCACTACATGAGGATGAATGTGAGGCACGTCGCGGTGAACGTGGTGATACTTGAGTTTGGATGCACTGGTAACACTTCACAATAAGAGTACAACAATTAACGTTAGTTAATGCCGTAATAAACATTAAGTAACAGGTAATAAACATTAAGTAACAGTTAACTAACCGTTAACTAATGTGTCTAAGAATCATTTACTAATGCTGTTCATGCTAAGGTATTAATTTATATGTTATTTAAGGGTTATTGTAGATATTATTAACATTAGTAAATGCCATAATAATCATTAACTAACACTTAATTAACCATTACGGCACTAACTAACGTTAAGTAACGTTAATTGTTGTACTCTTATTTTGAAGTGTTACTGATGCACTTGTTACCAGTAATGCCAACAAACCAACATAACAAATGCAATACCAATTCAATTTCAACGCTAATGCAGCACCATAAAGCAACACTAAGACAATACAAACGCCAAACCAATGCAGCAGTAATGCAACATCAGTCTAATGCCAACGCAACGTCAACAAAATGCAAATGCACCGTCTATACAGTCATGTATATACTTCAATTCCATCTGTATATTTCATTTCATATTCATTACCATCTGTATATTTCACATCCCACATCTCTTTTTCTTAGGTTAGCCCTTATTGTACAGGGTGACCCAAAAAAACGGGAATTTTTGAAGTGCGTATTGGCAGACACTGCAAAAACGCAAAATCTTACCAAGATTATTTGTCTTATTTCAAGTCAAAAATGTCTTATTTTTAGTCAAAATATCTCATTACACTTAAAATAAGACATGATCACCTCAGAAGTAAATTGTTTTTAGACAATTTTCACTTGTTTCAAGTGAAAATTCACTTCAAACAAGTGAAAATTTGCTTGTTTCATTGGCAAAATTTGCCAATGAAACAGCAAATTTTCACTTGAAACAAGAGACAATTGTGTAAAAACAAGTTACTTCTGAGGTGATCATGTCTTATTTTAAGTGTAATGAGATATTTTGAGTAGAAATAAGACATTTTTGACTTGAAATAAGACAATCTTGGTAAGATTTTGAGTTTTTGCAGTGCATGAGCAGGGACAATTTTTAAAAAATGAAAATTCCATCATTGTTTCTTAAATGGCATGTTTTCAGGTTTCAATTACTATGAATGAAATATTTTTCTTCCATCACTCTTGGTTTTACTGGATTGTTAAAAAGTTCCCGTTTTTTTGGGTCACCCTGTATATTTTTAGTTTTTAGTCTTTATAGTCTTTATTGTAAATATTTAGCCTTTATTCTGTTTTATTTAACTTTATTGTGTGTTTCTACTGTTGCTGCTGGAACACCAATATAAAGTCTATCTATCTATCTATCTATCTATCTATCTATCTCAGCGCAACAGTAACACAAAACTAATGCAGCAACAATGCAAATGAAACACCAACAGTATACTCACACAACACTGCTGCAACGCCCATGCAACGTCAAGAGGGTGTTAATGCAACAATGCGACCATGTCAGCTGCACAGTAACGCATCACTAATGCATGAGCAGCGCTGATGCAACACTAATATGATGCCAGTGCAACACCAGTGCAATGTCAACAGAGTGATGTTACACCAACCCTGTGCTAATGCAACAGCAACACAATGTAGTAACACATTACTGTTACTGCACATTGCACGTTACACTTCACACACACACGCAGTGCACATGCAGTGTAACACACACTTCTATGGGCCACCGGTGCAACGTCAGTGCAGATGGTGGAACAGCTTTTAATTATTTTATTTTAAGGGGAGAATTCCCTCCTCGGCTGCCGGCTGCACCGGAGTTTGGGAGCCAGAGCGAACAGCCGAGCGGCGCCAGCTCCTGTGAAACGGAGCTCGGTGCCTGCGATGCTGCAGGTTTGAATCCCGTCTGAGCGTTCACACACCGGCTGAGCAAAGATTAAAGACTCCAAATGTAAGTGAAGCGCCCACTCTCCTTTTGAAAAGGTTCCATTAGAGGGAAAAACGTCTGAGACAAAATGGAAGGACACGCGCACTGATGCATGCTCTTTGTCTCTCTCTCTCTCTCTCTCTCTCTCTCTCTCTCTCTCTCTCTCTCTCTCACACACACACACACACACACACTCAAATGAAAGCACACATACTCACAGACAAGCTTGCAGAAACACAGAAACAGAAATTCATGCACATGCCAAAACAAATTGACAAAGGCACAAACAGGCACACATGGAGTCTCACACAAATGCAGCAACTCACAAGTGCACACACACACACACACACACACACACATACACACAAAAGGATCAGGCCCGCTAACATGAAAGGTAAATATAGCTGATATCTGCGGCTCCTCATCAGGATGCTCCTCTCGTGGTCGGAGTTGTCCTGGCTCTATTCATGGGGAATAAAAGGCCGTTTTTTTTTTTTACAATGGATGAAATGGAGCGAGATCTTTGGGGAGAAGCATTCGCTCGCCCGCCCTCTCTCTCTCTCTCTCTCTCTCTCTCAGCGTTTCTGCGAGGCGGCGCGGTTCAGCCGGAGCGGTTCCAGCAGATCTTCACACCTCTCTGCTGTGGTAAACAGTCGTGAAGCGGGAAATGAGAAGGTGGGTAAACTGTGATGTGCAGGCAGCGATCATCATAAGGAAACAGCAGCCGCCAACGTAAACAGAGCACCTCCTCTTCTTCTTCTTCTGCCTGAGCCTCTTTCTAGGCACTTGTGCACTTTGGCAGCAGGACGGAGCTGCGAGTTTACGGAAAGTTTCAAAGACGTCATTACCCAGAAATCATGTAACGTGCTGCCTCCCTGCTGCGTCTTTCCCCTCCTCCTTCACCACGGATAAATAAAAACAAAAATATTAGATTTTTTTGGGCAAGGTACATCATAGCAATCGTCAATAAACCGGGAACGGGGCGGAAAATGAAGGCGGAAATCTACGGCATCTAAAGTGGAAACAATTGTCGTCAATGGGGAAATGCATGAAGCACAATCTCCAAAAGCTCCTTTTCAAAATAAAAGACCACTGCAGGCAGATAAGCGTGCATCAGATCGGGACTTGACCGAGCAGAACGAACGCCTCGAGATTCATCGCAGCTTTCCCTACAGCGTTCAGAGACGATTTGAAACACCTTCGAAACTGATCAGACGTGCCTTTTTGGTTGATTGTGTTTGGATTAATAAGGATTCATTTCATCTCAAAATATAAGGAAGCCTCTCGGTTGTTGTTTCTTCTCACCACGACAAACTCTCAAAGACCCAAGCGTCAACCTGGCATGCTCGGATGTGATATTTTGTTGGACGTTCGCATTTCACTATTTCCAACTGAGCCTTAATTTGTCGTTTTCTCGCGCGGAGGAAAATTACCATCCCAGCACCGGGCTCTAATTTGGGCAGAGAGATTAAGTCTGCGGTGCCTCAGCAGGTCGAGCTGGGACTCTCTGCTCTCAAACTTGTGCTTTAAAAAATGAAAAGACAGGAATATTTTTGCATAAAAATCCTTCCCGCCTTGCGCCGCTTTAAGACACCTTGCATCAGTTTCAGGCTCCTTAGCATCATGTTGACTCTGAATTTAGGTCATAAAGATTCATGCCTGTCCTTAAGAGGTGGGTTAACTCTGTTCTGCAAAGAAAACAGTGGGTAAAAGGAGTTTAAGTGGATTTAAGCCTCCAATACTGAAGATACACACACACACATAAGCACACACACACTTATATACACACTGGTTTTTCTTTCATTCTCCAACACGCATTCATATGCATACACACATACATGTTTTGCACACACACAGATGCAGGCACACACTGTTTTTTTTTTTTTTTTTTCACACACTATCTCTTGTGCACCCACACATGGTACACACACACACACTCTCTGGTTTTCTTCTCCTTACACACAAGCACACACACACACTCTCCCTCCCCTTACATGCATGCATGCACGCACACACACATACGCACACACACCTCCATCATTACCAAAGTTGTCATGGCAACAACCTAGTTCCGGCTGGCATGGGGCTTGTGTGCTGGCACTTTGAGAGGGATTGAACCAAACAAAGCGTTGGGGCACTGCCCAGGGACTGAGCCACATCAAATAGCCCAGTGTTACCCCGCGGGTCCAACAACAGCTAATTATACAGCCGCTCTGGCCTCCGAGTGCACCGCAAACGCCGGGCAGATCATAAATTAAATTAGCGGCGTTGCGGTGGAAGAGCCGCAACGCGACGCGGGGGCCGGGAGCGTCGACGTTTGGTTCTCTGTCGACGGGGAAAAGTTGTGCTGAAGCGTGGCGGCGCCCGCGGAGACGAGTCTAAAGATGAGCCTGATGTGATGGACAGGCTCAGCTGCGGCTTTGTGTGTGTGTGTGTGTGTGTGTGTGTGTGTGTGTGTGTGTGTGTGTTCGCTCTGTGCTGACGAGGACCAAATCTCCCCCCAAAGTGAGCATGTTTTAACGGTCCTCTCTTCTTCACAGGGCTGCAAAAAATCAAGAAAAAGCTCCATCTCACCAAGTCAGTCTCATCTTCACTGTTCAAATCTTGTTTTCCTTCAAACAAGGTACCAAAAAAAAAAAATCCACCAGAGGGATGAGATAATCCCACTTGTTTCCCGCTCTAATCAACTTGTTTCCAGGATTTTCCTGAATCAAGTGTCATGTTTTTTATCCTCTGCCTTTCCCTGCCGAGTATCAACAGATTTATACTCGTTCCCACAAAAAAAATCCCTGAAACAAGTGAAACTGCACTGGAAACAAGTGGGATTATCTCATCCCACTGGTGGATTTTTACCTTGTTTGCAGAAAAACACGATATTAATATTGAGGATTAGGCTCAATGACTTGTTAAAGATGGAGCTTTTACAGTGGTTTTCACTTAAAAGAAGAATTAGGATTGGTTTTAGCTCCGATAAGCTGCAAAGGTCACTGGTGATTTATCATTAGCGCTTCCTCAACTCTGCCAGTCCCATCGGTGGCTTCGTCATTACACATGCACGCGGCGCGGCCGAGCTTTCGCTCAAACCCACCGGGCTTTATTTAAAATTCCAGAGGAGATCCGGAGGTTTCCAAAGATCCCAAACGTGAGCCGCTCGGTTTCAGGGAAATGTGTCGAAAATGACGCACAAGACATGCAGATCTTTTCTGTTTGATGTGATTCTGCAGCCATAATATTTCCCTCAATGAACCGCTTCTAACTTGAAGCAACTTAAGAGAAAATTTAAGGGGAAACCGGCGTCTAAGGGATGGTTCAGTGTTGTTTACGGCTTGGAATGCATGCAGTCAATGAAGCTCCTCTGAAGTGCAGTAATGCATCCAAATGTATGAAGCATAACACAGGCAATTTGATGCTTTTATGCTTTTATCCACTGAGTGAATTGTATTGTGTGCGAGTGCATATAGGTGCACACTCTCTCTCTCTCTTTCTCTCTCACACACACACACACACACACACACAGAGCCCATCTAATCCACTTCCCATTCCTTCCTGAGGCAACATGACCGAACAGAATCCCGCAGAGGAACAGGAAGGATTTCGGCAGCGGCAGCCGGCCAGCTCAAACTCGTCTGAGCGCCTTTACCTGCCGCCAGTCACAGGCTCCAAACATATTTTCTGCAAACAGAGCCGCCGCTCGGCAGATCTGCTCCTCAGATAAGCAGCACCTGTGACTGTTCGGGGGGGCGTTCAGGCGAAACGTCGCTGGAGCCCCCAAACAGGTTCTGGGAAGCCGTTGGAGCAGCAGCCGCCGCTCTGACGTCAGCAGCCAACCTCTTTCTAGTTTGATTTTTATTTTTGGGTTGATGGAGTTTTGTTTGTCTGTAAAGCTCCAGTGGCTTTCACTACTCCTGCCAACCACCAAGCTCTTCTTCACTGCAAAAACGCAAAAACGTCTTATTTCTAGTCAAAATATCTCATTACACTTAAAATAAGACATGATCACCTCAGAAGTAACTTGTTTTTAGACAATTTTCTCTTGTTTCAAGTGAAAATTCACTTGAAACAAATAAAAATTTGCTTGTTTCATTGGCAAAATTTGCCAGTGGAAAAAGTGAAAATTCACTTGAAACAAGTGAAAATTAGCTAGAAACAAGCAACAAATTTTGCCAATGAAACAAGCAAATTTTCACTTGTTTCAAGCAAATTTTCACTTGAAACAAGAGACAATTGTCTAAAAACAAGTTACTTCTGAGGTGATCATGTTTTATTTTAAGTGTAATGAGATATTTTGACTAGAAATAAGACATTTTTGACTTGAAATAAGACAAATAATCTTGGTAAGATTTTGAGTTTTTGCAGTGTTCTTCTTCTTTTAATTCTGAACATTAAAACATTAAAAATCATTGCTTCAAAAAAAAAAATGCATCTAATATTCTCAGTGATGCAGCCGGACGAGCCCACTTATTCATCATATCTGCATGTGCTGTGCGTTATTTTCGCTCTGTATTATTCCTGTTAGGCGATGTTTCAGCTCACAAGAATCATCATAATTAGCAGGAGGAAAAGCCGCCGTTTGAATCCCAACTCACAAACGCTGGAGGTGTTTGCTGGCGTGTATTTTTGGCACCCTGGGTGACGAGATCGCATTTTGAGGTGCATTGTGGACACATACAGCGAATAAAACTGACCGTTGAGAATTCAGAAAAAAACTTAGGAGAGTGAAGGATTTGAGTCACAGCAAATGGATCAGTGCTGCGTTTGAGCAATCAGAGAGACATTTATCCACCGAAAATGATGCGATTTACCAGATTTATCAAGTAGAATCACTGCTGTAAATAAAAAATCTGTTGAGTTAGTAAAAGGTGGCACATTTAAAGGTGCATTGCACTAAATCACTGACCCCTTTTTTTAGACTAAACTGACAAATGATGATGTCTGTCTGACTTTTTTTGACATTTAGTTGAGTCTGAAAGGTCCAAACTTCAGTCGACCCACCGCAATTTGGCAAGTGGACCTTGAAAACACTCCCATGGAAAATGTTTCTGAGCTGCTTTTCTTGCAAAACCACGTCTTGTGTGCGATGCATAAAAGCACAAAAGGGTTTCAAGTGTTCAGACTGGACGTTTTATTTAATTAAGAAAGAAACTTGAAATGCATTTTGTAAATTAAACAAAGCCAGATTAACGCTCTTTTCGAGGCATTTTACGGCGATCAGTCAGGGGTTAGGATTTGCCTAAAAGTCCACATTTTCGACTGCAGCGAGGCACGATATCTCAGTCCAGACACATTCAAGCCGAAGCAAACCCACCGCTGACTTCAAAGATGATAAATAGTGAATGTGCACAGCATGACGGCTCCTCAGAACGGCGCGGCGAAGATATCGATCCCCATTGAATCATCTGCAGAAAACAAATTAGGATTCCTGCTGACAAATATCACCACGGCTGTGTCTTTTATTGGCATCGACAAGTTTGAATGTGAAATAAAAACGCTGCAAAAACAAGTACGACTACACGGAAAAGCCTCTGAAAGTTTGGAATGCAGGCACACGACCTTAAAGTTCACCTCAACTTCAACCTTCAAGTTCCTCCAGAAGCTGCTGACGGCTGGAGGAGCGGCTGCACTGGTGTTTTCCCAGTTGCATGTGTGTAAGTGAATGTGGAAAAAGAGATTGCACACTCAGCAAACTCTTCCTGGATGCATGATAGGTGAAAAAAACAAACAACAAAAAAAAAAAAATACAAATGGCAGGCATCAGCAGGGCCGGCTCTTAAAGGTTTTTTGGCAGTAATTCCTGCACTCAGCTGGGTGGGGAGGCAGTGGGGGAGGTGGGGGATAAGGAGCGCTGCCGTAACAGGCTTTTCATAATCACAATGACAAATGTGCAAACACGGTTACAGCGGACCATTGACAGAAATACCCCGCGGGCCTGAGGAGAGCATGCAACAACTGTCATTCAAACCCCCGAAAATCAGGGGCAAAGCGAGGAGATTCCTTCCCCAAAAAAAAAAAAAAAAAAATCCCAAGCCCTTTGAGGAACCTGACAACAGTCCTGACAAAACCATGACTGGCATGAAAGCGGTGAATATTACTGGTGCATATCATGAATATTTCACAGGAATTTCTCCTCCTGGACAAGGCCGGCCCATAAACAAAAGGGAAAACTGCAAAAGTCCTTTTATAAATGCATGATGAATTTGATTCTCCATGCAAAAAAAAAAAAAAAAAAAGTGTTTCCAATACAATTCAGAGCAGGTTTAGAGGTAGCCTATGTTTTAAAATGGACAAAATGTATTTGCAAAAGGTATTCATGTAAAATATGTGATAAAATAGATAAACTCTGGTTATACTTGCAGATAAGCAGCAAGAAGAAAATGGATTTTCAGTGTTTGAATGAAAAGCACTGGCATGTTTTTTCTTCTTACATAAATGCTGTTTCTGAAGTATGTGAAGGCTGATATTTTTTTTTCAATCTATTTATTTACAGTTTGGCACTGGAAGTGTTGAATGTCGGTATAAGGCAGGTAGCCAAGGTTATTTCCCTTTTCGTGCGGTTTCCAGGTTCATTCACGGCGACTCCTGTTCTCTCATGCCTCGTCTGGCAGCTTCACCCAAAAAACTTGTAGCTCTCTTCACTCCTGCGTTTTGTAGCCCAAGGCCAGCCAGAGCTCAATTCACACTTGCACTTATTAACCCGGGCCTCGCGCTCGACCCGGGTCGGCGTCGTCAGAGCGCACGCCGCGCAGTTTTGATTGGACAGCAAACACTCTGAAGCTTTGGCTCTGACCTCGATTTACACCGCAGGCTTCAATCCCGACTTCTTAGGGATATTCCTCCAAAAAAATCCAACAAGCCCTCCAACCCACACAACCACAGAGGTCGTTTGTTCTCCGCCTCTGAAATGACATCAATAGACCCTTTTCACAGCAGCCATTTTGACGTGAAATAGCAGGGTAAACACGGGCGTTACTGATTTTAATTAAGGATCCTCTCCATTTAGGTGTAACCATAAATACTGAAAGAAATCGAATATAACCATTGAATTTCTATGGGTATAAAAGAGCCATTCAAGTGAATCAGCATGCACAACACCATGGCTCTAAACAGAACTGATCCTGATTTAATTTCATCAGTAACACCTGTGTTTACCCTGCTATTTCATGTCAAAATGGCCCACAGGACTGTTTCCTGAGCATTAACCGCACAAAAATACTCGGTTAAGGTTAGGAAAAGGTTGTTGTTACGGTTAGGGAAAGGTTTGTCGGAGCGGTTAATGTTAGGAAAAGGTCATGGTTAAGTTTACGAAATTTTGACGTAGCCTCTAATTGCAGTTTGTCACAGTGTTGTTATTTACAGGACCACTAGAGGGCGCTTAACTTTAAAACATAACTATAATTTGTAAGGAGCTGCTGCACAATCGACCAATGGGGTTTCCAGAGGACAGTCAAAGGCATGTAAACCCAGGACTGGTGTAAAAATGGGTTTTAATAAATCATAAGAAGCTCAGAATATTTTTTTGAAAGATTCTGTCACAAAAACACAGTGAATATTTTAACTCCAGCAGCGATCAATAAAAAAAAAAAAACTTCACCACAGAAAATCTTGTATTGGTTAAAAAACAACATTAAAGTATAATGAGATCAATAGAAGTCACTGCAGAGTTTCACTGCAGCATATTAACACCTCCAGTTCTACCTGAGGACGGAAAAAAAAAAAAAACACATAATATGACAAGGCCACTATATAACTGACTATTGAGTCCTATACAGCCGCTCTAGAAACTATAGGGAGACAACGGAGATAATGCAGGGAGGTTAAAGCGCTGTGACATCCTACAATCTGAATGATGAGAGCCAGGGACACATTTTAAATAACCAAGAGAATATTATAGGAATATTTCACAAGTAAAAAAAAAAGAAGAAGAAGAAGATGGAATGCAATAAAGTGCCATAAGGACGTGATAAACTCAATGTTGAGCAAAAGAAACGCACTGTGTGGATATTATAGAATCTGTGCGGATATTATAGAAATATTATAGGGATCAGAAAGCCTAAAAAGTGACAGCACTGAGGCCCATAGGCGCACTGATTTACTATGGAAGTATCACAGGGGTATTTTAGGACTACTATGCGTGATTTGGGGCTACACCCCGCCCACCACCGCACACACACACACACACACACACACACACACACACACACACACACACACACACAATCACACACACATGCTCAGATAATACAGCGTGCTCCGTGCTGCTGAATGGCAGTATGCTCTCAAGTCCCTCCGGTCACCGATGCGCGTACACGGAGGATGTAACCACAGCGTGCCACTTCACCTCGGCCGGTCCGCCGGGGCGTCATGTAGAGCCGAGCGCGGAGAGCAACACGGGAAATCAGGTAAGGCACACCGGATCACCGGGACACGATCCGTGAATGAACGAGGGGGACGGGGACGGACGCACCACGCTGGCGGCGTGCACGCGGCGTGCGCGTAAAAGCCGCTGATTTCGCACCAAACTGCGCCCCTTTTTTTTTTTTGTTTTTTGTTTTTTGGTCGCTCCCATCCGGCTGCCTCGGCTCTCCGCTCGCATCGGGACTTTGGCAGGAATGTTTTGCGGGCTTCTCGCGGCGAAGGCTCGGGGTTTCCGTGCCCTGCGGGGATTTTGAAGTGGATACCGGTGCAGTGCGAAGACGGATGATGATGAGGATCATGATGATGATGAAGATGATATTGGTGCGCGTGCAGGAGACTCCATAGCCATCATCCCAGCCTTGAATTGTGTGTAAAATTCTCATAAGGAACCAAATGGGAGCCACTAGTGAGTTTCTAGTGCCCTTATTGTACTTTATTATAATTTCTGTCACTATAATGTTAGTAGTAGAGCTCGATACTGAGTTTATCTCCTATTTTATTATTTCTACTGGACATTTAAGTGCTTCTTTGGTGCACAACAGTAAGTTTAAGGTGGCTTTATTGTACTTTATGGTGTCTTTTCTCCACAGTAATCCTCCTATAGGGACTCATGCTTTGTCTGTGGTGACTTTGTTGGTGTGTTTTATCCCATCAGGCATCACTGCGGTGCCTCTACAATAACCCAGTTGGGGCTTTTCTGTTTGCCTGCCCAGTTATCTCCAGCAGGACGCCTGCAGCTGTCTCTTGTAAGGGATTGATTGTTGCATTTCGTCTGGCCGCAGCGCGTTCGCCTCAACCTGCGGCCACACAGCGTGCAGATATGACTCAAGCAGCGGCAAGCACAGAGCGTTGCATGCTGACGGCTGTTTGCCCTCTCATCTGGATATGAAAATGCAGACTGACATATTGATATTCTCCTGGAGGGCAAACTGTGGTGCTTATTGTGCATTATGGTGTTTTTTTTTTTTGCTCATATGGTTTCTATAATGTGCCAAAAGTGACTCATAAACTCATAAATTGCACAAACAGTCGCCGTCCTGTAAAACAAGTAGAATGGCATCCTGATAATAATTTTTATTGGCTTGCAGCAGGTTGTGGCTTGTGTCTCACTGTGTGTTCCTGCTGAACATCTACCTGTCTGTGTGTGTGTGTGTGTGTGTGTGTGGGTCTGTTCATCAGCTGAGCCGTGTGTGTATGGCTGGAAACCAGGTTGAAATGTTTGAATATGCCCGTTAACTTGCAGATAAGAACAAATTATGTGCCAATTTAACCGATTTAACTCCCCTGTATGAATGCCGAGCGCAGGTGCTGCTCATTACGGCTCATAAATCTGACATGCAGCCGCCGAGCTTCATGTGTGAAACATAACACGACCTGTGACATTTCAGTTTTAGCCCCGGGAAGGCCGAGCCGTGATCAATAATCGGCTTTTCTTGACTTTCAGAATCAAAACATCTCCCGTCTCGCAGGCCCGGCTCACTTTCTGCACGGAGCCAAGTTGAAATATTTTCAAAAGCATGCAAGGAAATAGCTCCTCCAAGTATATAAACCTCTTTTAACTTGACAGCTTGTTGACCTTCTGTTAGATTCCCAAACCTTGTGGCATTTCAACAAGGATTGATTTTTTTTTTCTCTCTCTTTTTTTTCTTTTATTTTTCCTCCCCGAGCCAGGCAACCCAAACTTCCCACGTTTTTTTTTTTTTTTTTTTAACTTTCAGAACTGCCTGCCGCTTTCTGTTTATCTGAAAAACAACAAAAAGAAGGAGGGGTAAGGGGGGGGGGGGGGTGCAAAAAAAAAAAAAAAAACCAGAAAGGAAAAAAAAATCTGTGAGGAGATGCCATTTAGGCGAGCCAGGCCCTGAGAATCCAGTGTTTTCCTGCCCACAAAGTTAACCAAGAGAGTCGCGCTCGCTGCCAACTTGGAACCGGAGAAAAGAGTTTGTCCCGTTGCTTGAATGTTGCCTGGATACCTGAGAATGACCAGCAGCAGAGAGGTGAACACACACTGCCTACAAATTAGCCGGCGCTCATTAACATTCACATTTCATGTTTGCAGGCCGAACCAGGTGACATGCAGTGTGTCCGCACGGCCGTCCCGCACTTTGCAGCTCACTCTCTCAGCCGGGGCAAAACAGGAGAGAGAAAAGCTTCGGCTCGATCCCTGCAAAAACAAAAAGTCTCATATTTGGTCCTAAAATCTTGTTTTTCTTCATACAAGTGAGAAAACTGAACATGGGATGAGATAATCCCACTTGTTTCCAGTGCAGTTTCACTTGTTTTTGTGTCTGGGAACAAGGAAGGATGAAAAACATGACACTTAATTCAAGAAAATCCTGGAACAAAGTTGATTAGTGTTGGAAACAAGTGGGATTATCTCATCCCACTGGCAGAGTTGTTGGAAGAAAAAAGACTGAAACACCGAAGTTGAGACTGAAAGACTCAAAAAATTGAGATTTGAATTGAGAACCAGTGAGGAAAAATGGTGGAAAATTAAATAAATAAGAGCTGAGGAAAACAATAAATTATATATTTTGGGTTGGTTTATAATCATTATGCATCAAAGGCGCTGAGGAAGAAGAGTCAAAGCTTCAGAAATCCACCAAAGTTTCACATCAGACGTGCCGTGTTCAGAGAGAAACCGTCATAAAATGATATTTATCACCTCATTTCTGTTATCTGGGAACAATGAAGCCTTTTTTTCTTTAATTAAGGTAGAAAAAAATGTTAAGTTGAAGGTCTATTTGCTGATTTCAGTGTAGCTCAGAGTGAGAGGAGCAACTTTTTCAAACACTGAGAATTTATTGTTGTGATAAATCAAATTTGCTGCTGCTGAGATTAAACAAAGTGGGATGAAGCCGTTGTATGAAGTCGGGCTGGGTTGTGATTTTTTGTGAACTTCTGCTACTGACTCCGGTGTAAAACCCGGGTCCCGCCGGACTCAGGGGTCAAAGGTCGCCACAGTTGTTGTTAATGGACTCCTGACACGTGTAACGGAGCTCTCTGATCTGCGGCCCGTCGTCACTCACGGCTTCGTGTGCGGCGACAGGAGAAAACAACAGTCGTCCTCTGAGAGTTCGCCTCAGTCCCACGGATCAGGTTAGCCTCATTACCTGAAGGCCTCGCCACAGAGCCGCGCGCTGCAAAACAAACCTCCCCACTAGCAACCTCAAACCCTGTTGTTTTTTTTTGTTTTTTTTTCTCCAAACCCATTCAAAAATCCACCACTGGGATGAGATAATCCCACTCGTTTCCAGCACTAATCAACTTTTTTCTTGACTCAAGTGTCATTTCCTTGATCCCACTGGCTGATCTGCCTTGTTTCAACACATTTAGACTTAAAAATCCTCAAACTGCACTGGAAACAAGTGGGATTATCTCATCCCAATAGCAGATTTTTTACCTTGTTGGAAGAAAAACAAGATTTTAACGCTTAATAAGAGCTGAAAGTACTGTTTTTTTGGGGGGGGTTTTTTGTAGCGCAGAGCCAAATTTAAAGGAATACTCCAAAATTTTACCCTGAGACAAGCTCTTTGACACCATTCTCACCTCTGTACGTCCAGTGGTTTGCTTCCTGTGGGTAGCATTTCCTGTTAGCTTAGCACAAAGACTTTAAGTCTATGGGAGTCGTTAGCCTGGCTCCAACTCCAAGACATGTATTTCAAATCCTCATGATCCGCTGTGTAAATAAGACAGCTTCAGAGATGCTGTGAGGTTTATTTATTTTATTTTTTTTCACTTTGACAGAGCCAGGCTGATGGGAGGGCGAGACCGGACAGGAGGCAAAGGGGCTGATGGGAAATGTAGTCTTAATACGGAGAAAGACGAGCACTAACAACAGCATCATTTTCATTTCTTCCCTATTTGTTTTTTTTTTTTTATTGACTCTTAACCACCCTTACCCCTCGGTTTGGCGCAGTGCACCTTTAAATCGACAGTCATATCGACGTTTTAAAATGCTACGCAGCGACTTTAGGACTGTAATCTGTGATTGCTCAAACACTCTGGCATTTAACTGCCTTTCTCTGCCAATTGATTTGTTGGAGCGAGGGCATGTTTATTGATCGAGGGCGTAACAGACCGAGCTGTTGATAGAGAGGCCGCAGAGTCAATAAGCGATTGCTAAACATTAGTTTTACGTGCACTTCATCGCTGCAAGAGGCAAAAACAGAGACACTGAGAGGGTGTTGAAACTCAGAGTGCACCAGGTTTCCAAAATGTGGAGTTTCTAGTCAATAAATACTAATCTATTACAGGTTTAGGAACTATAAAATGATATCAGGAAGGCGTTTGGCTCATGATTTCACAATTTGACACAGGTAGAAGCAAGGAAAGCCTGCAAATATCAACTTTATGCTACAATAATCGAAATTATGGCTGGGCGATATAGACAAAAATCAAATTCTGTGATGTTTTTGACCGAATACCTTGAAATTGATATTGCAGGGATGACTGTTTTGATGCTTTTGTAAGATATTTACATACAGGATTTCTGATAAACCTTTCGGAAAACTGCATCTCTTCACTGTAATGGACCTTTAAAATGAGAAAAAGACGACATTTATGCCATATCACCTTATTTTAATATCTAAAATCCCAGACAATTTCTAATCTTAAATCATGATGTTGATGTAATATCAACATATTACCCAGCGCTGATTGGAACTGCGAAAATGCGGATGGTTTACATGGAAAAAATAGGATTATGCACATGATTTATCAGTGAGTTACATCAAATTTTATGCCTATTCCACATGTTTTTGTCAGTTGAGTCTACACAGTCCACATTGCCCTCAACCCGCAGCAGGTTTGGTTATTGCAGCTGTGATTTTGTCTCTGTTTTTGCACGGGTTCGCATCGATTTAAGTGTAAACAGTACCTGGATTTTGAGTCAAGATGTCTCAAATAAAGTCAACTGTTTCACATGCAAGCCGATCTCTTCCGATGTCTGGATTAATAAACAGAAACATAGATTATTATGGACTTTGTTGGTCCTCAGTTCAAGGGAAATTCAGGTCAATGTAGCAGCAAAGGGAAGGATATGGTTTAAAAATACAAGAAAATTAAAAAAGATTGAATAAGATACGATAGCATGTTGCTGAAAATGTCCATGCAAACATGTCCAAAGTGGATAAAACCAGTTAAATTGTGGATTTGGGCGAGCGACAGCAAAACAAACAGGCCTCTCTGTGCACCGCCTGTGAAGCTGTGGACGGCCGCCGCTTCTGTTTCTGTTTCTGTTTCTGTTTCTGGTTCATATCGCGCGTCTGCAGAGGCTCGGCAGCTTTGTGGTGTTGTTTTGATCGGGGTCGGATGTTCTGCTGAGGCGTCAGGTTTAGCGAAATGAGCTGCAGCACTTAAGATGGAAAGGTGTGACACCGAGGGCTTAACGTGACAGACGGCCCCCGGGGCGGCGCCGAGGCTTTGTCACGTCTAATTTGTTGTTGTGGGGAACTCATCGCGAAGAAATGAGCTGCAGACGGCTCGTTTGACCCGACTCGTTGGGATTGCCGCCGCCGCCGCCGCCCACCCGTGGGCGCCGGATTAAACCATCATGCGCAATGAAACGGGGACCAGAGGACGCTGATTTACACACACACACACACACACACACACACACACACACACCAGTCTGCACAGTGGCACATATCCTCCTTCATATCTGTCGTGCATTAGAGCTGCTTTGTTGAATGTTAAAGAACCAAATGAGTGTAAAAATGACGTTCCCATAAAGTTAAACTGCATTTTAAACCATATTTAGGGGAAAATGTTCATCATAAATATGTTTCTAATCAATATCTATCTATCTATCTATCTATCTATCTATCTATCTATCTATCTATATATATATTATCATGTGAGGCGGCGTTTTAGCCAGTTTGGTTACTTTAGCCACCAAAACTACTTGGTTAAGGTTAGGGAAAGGTTAAGGTAAGACATAAAAAACACTTGGTTAAGGTTAGCAAAAGGTTAAGGTTAGACATAAAAACTACTTGGCTAAGGTTAGGGAAAGGTAAGGTTAGACATAAAAACTACTTGGTTAAGGTTAGGGAAAGGTTAAGGTTAGACATAAAAACTACTTAGTTAAGGTTAGACATAAAAACTACTTGGTTAAGGTTAGGGAAAGGTAAGGTTAGACATAAAAAAACACTTGGATAAGGTTAGGGAAAGGTAAGGTTAAACATAAAAAAACCTACGTATTAAGGTTAGGGAAAGGTTAAGGTTAGACATAAAAAAAGCACTTGGTTAAGGTCAGGGAAAGGTTAAGGTTAGACCTTAAAAACACTTGGTTAAGGTTAGACCTAAAAAACACTTGGTTAAGGTCAGGGAAAGGTTAAGGTTAGACCTAAAAAACACTTGGTTAAGTTTAGGGAAAGGTTAAGGTTAGACCTAAAAAAACACTTGGTTAAGGTTAGGGAAAGGTTAAGATTAGACCTAAAAAACACTTGGTTAAGGTTAGGGAAAGGTTAAGATTAGACCTAAAAAACACTTGGTTAAGGTTAGGGAAAGGTTAAGGTTAGACATAAAAAAACACTTGGTTAAGGTTAGGGAAAGGTTAAGGTTAGACATAAAAAAACACTTGGTTAAGGTTAGGGAAAGGTTAAGATTAGACCTAAAAAACACTTGGTTAAGGTTAGGGAAAGGTAAGGTTAGACCTAAAAAACACTTGGTTAAGGTTAGGGAAAGGTTAAGGTTAGACATAAAAAAACACTTGGTTAAGGTTAGGGAAAGGTTAAGGTTAGACATAAAAAAACACTTGGTTAAGGTTAGGGAAAGGTTAAGATTAGACCTAAAAAACACTTGGTTAAGGTTAGGGAAAGGTAAGGTTAGACATAAAAAACACTTGGTTAAGGTTAGGGAAAGGTTAAGATTAGACCTAAAAAACACTTGGTTAAGGTTAGGGAAAGGTTAAGGTTAGACATAAAAAAACACTTGGTTAAGGTTAGGGAAAGGTTAAGATTAGACCTAAAAAACACTTGGTTAAGGTTAGGGAAAGGTTAAGGTTAGACATAAAAAACACTTGGTTAAGGTAAGGGAAAGGTTAAGGTTAGACATAAAAAAACACTTGGTTAGGGTTAGGGAAAGGTTAAGGTTAGACATAAAAAACACTTAATTAAGGTTAGGGAAAGGTTAAGGTTAGACATAAAAAACACTTGGTTAAGGTTACGGAAAGGTTAAGGTTAGACAGAAAAATGACTTGGTTAAGGTTAGGGAAAGGTTAAGGTTAGACATAAAAAAAAACACTTGGTTAAGGTAAGGGAAAGGTTAAGGTTAGACATAAAAAAACACTTGGTTAAGGTTAGGGAAAGGTTAAGGTTAGACATCAAAAACACTTAATTAAGGTTAGGGAAAGGTTAAGGTTAGACATAAAAACTACTTGGTTAAGGTTAGGGAAAAGTTAAGGTTAGACATAAAAACTACTTGGTTAAGGTTAGGGAAAGGTTAAGGTTAGACATAAAAAACACTTGGTTAAGGTGAGGGAAAGGTTAAGGTTAGACATAAAAACACTTGGTTAAGGTTAGGGAAAAGTTAAGGTTATACATAAAAACTACTTGGTTAAGGTTAGGGAAAAGTTAAGGTTAGACATAAAAACACTTGGTTAAGGTGAGGGAAAGGTTAAGGTTAGACATAAAAACACTTGGTTAAGGTTAGGGAAAGGTTAAGGTTAGACATAAAAAACACTTGGTTAAGGTTAGGGAAAGGTTAAGGTTAGACATAAAAAAACACTTGGTTAAGGTGAGGGAAAGGTTAAGGTTAGACATAAAAACACTTGGTTAAGGTTATGGAAAGGTTAAGGTTAGACATAAAAACACTTGGTTAAGGTTAGGGAAAGGTTAAGGTTAGACATAAAAAACACTTGGTTAAGGTTAGGGAAAGGTTAAGGTTAGACATAAAAAAACACTTGGTTAAGGTGAGGGAAAGGTTAAGGTTAGACATAAAAACACTTGGTTAAGGTTAGGGAAAAGTTAAGGTTAGACATAAAAAACTTGGTTAAGGTTAGGGAAAGTTTAAGGTTAGACATAAAAAACACTTGGTTAAGGTTAGGGAAAGTTTAAGGTAAGACAAAAAACACTTGGTTAAGGTTAGGGAAAGGTTAAGGTTAGACATAAAAACACTTGGTTAAGGTAAGGGAAAAGTTTGGTTTAGACTTATAAAGCACTTGGTTACAGTAACGCAACGCAAAGTTTGCAACAAACAAACTGTCGGAGGAGGTGTTTACTGATGTTCTTATGATATTTTACAAACGCGACAAAATGCATTCCCTTCAAACCGTATTTGAGAATGCAGTTTAGTTTTAAAGGAATATTCCGACGTTTTGGGCAAAATCCCCTTTTTCCAACTCACCCAGAGTGAAAACGTTTGATACCATTTTCACCTTGTTTTGTGTTAGCTTAGCATAAAGACTTGAAGTCTATGGGAGTCGTTAGCCTGGCTCTGTCAAAGTGAAAAAATAAACCTCTGGAAGATAGAAAAGGGCTGTTTTCCCCAAAACGTGCACGTTGACGTTAATTAAAAATAGAATGAAACAAATCAATAAGATTACTTTGGAATATGAATAAATACGGATGCATCTGTTTCTAGAATCACCATCAAAACTTTTCCAAGCGAGGAAAAAGACGCCCCCTGCTGTTTGCGTTCAGATCTGACCATTAAAATGAATGGGACCGACGCTTTGCTCCACTTTTCCCCCCGTAGGGTTTCCACCTTGTTTTCCCTGTGGCTGTTGCCGGGCAGAACTGACATGCCCCTGGGAGACGCTGAAATGTGATTGGCTGGTGAAAAATTCAGTCACTGACGGAGTTTCCCAGTTTGCTCGGCTTCACGGGAAACGAACGGCCTTGTGCTGACTTGTTGGTCGGTGTTGCTCACCGAGGGAAGGAGCCCTTGAGCAAGGCATTGCCTGGAAAGAGTGGATGCAGGTTAACACAAGTACACATTTATACCCGTCAGTGAGTCATTTCTCACGTACAAGAGCCAAACTTTATCTGATTCCAGCTTCATTATAATGCAAAGACTGTCCTTTCTGTCTTTGTGTTGTAATAAAATTCATATTTTTTGAGTTTTTTGGCTGTTGGTCAAACTAAGGAAGACATTTGAGGACATTTGTGCTCTAAAGGTTAACACAAGTACACATGTAAACTGTACATGTATGATCAGGGGTGTGTTTTTATTCTGCCCGTCACGTCAGGAAGAGATTGGAGGGAGAAATGAAGGGCACAAGAAGGGAGAAGGGGGGGGTTGGAGGAGGAGGAGGGGGGGGAGGAAGAGGAGCAGGAGGAGGAGGAGAAGGAGGAGGAGGAGGAGGAGAAGGAGGAGAAGGAGGAAGACGGGTGTTTGTCAGCATTAAGAGCAAATTGGGAATATCAGTCTGGCGCTCTGCAGGGAAACTTCACACTCCTCCACATCAGTGTGTGTGTGTGTGTGTGCGTGTGTGTGTGTGTGTGTGTGTGTGTTGGTGAAACCTTCGCTTGTAGTTTTTATAATCATCAGTGAATTTTTAGTCATTTATCAAGTAAGAAAATCCAAACTTTGTCTGATTCCAGCTTCACTAAGATGCACTAAGACGTCTTTTCTGTGTTCGTATCGTAATAAAATTAATACTTTTATTTTTTTTTTGGCTGTTGGTCAAACTAAAGAAGACTTCTGAAGAATCACTTTGGGCTGTGATCACCTCCAATCAGACTGTGGCTTTATCTTTCACACTTTATACACTAAATGATTAATTACTTACTCGAAAAAAAATAATACACAGGTTATCCTTCTTATACCTAAAATGTCTCATAGTGCATAGAAGTCCATTTAATTCTTAAAAAAAAAAAAATAAAATAAAAAATGCTACTTTGGCTAATGGCTTTTTTGAAGTTTAAATGAAATTAGATTAAATTGAATTTTTATTGTAGATATTAAAAGTAATAGATATATTTTAACAGCAAAAAAGTACATTTTTGGACATTTTGCTGTACAAAAGAAAAAAAATAGTAAAATATACAACTGCATACAAAAAATGAAAGTATTTTACAACTATGAAAGAAAATAAAATATGTTTAAAAATGATGAACATATATGAAATTATTAAAACATATTTGGCATTTGTACTCTAAAAAGCTGTTTGTTTTTGAACTTTTTATCGTTTAAAATATTTTTTATATTTGTTATGAATTACTATTTTTCATATTTATTTTGTCGACAAGTCATTTTAAATTATTCTTTTTAAAGAAGAAATGGATTTCCTTTAGCGAGTTATGCTGTTTATTGATTATTTTAATTTGAAGAAGTTTTATGTTGCAGCTTGAGGAATGTGTTTGTGCATCATTCATTCAAAACGTGGACGTGCTCTTTGATGCTGTTTACTGAGTGTGTGTGTGTGTGTGTGTGTGTGTGTGTGTGTGTGTGTGTGTGCCAAGCTGCCAGGCGCTGAGCCATGCTGCGGCCTGCTGTGTGAGCAGCTGGTGTTTGGAGAGAGTGCCAGTGTCCAAAAAAGGCCAGGGACTGAAGATGTGCACTTCACACACACACACACACACACACACACACACACACACACACGCTTAGAAATAGTTTCTAACAGTTTACTTTTAGAGTCAGCCGTGTGTAGTGTCTGTGCTTGGGTAGCCAGCAAGTTAAAACGATCTGTGTGTGTGTGTGTGTGGTGAAAGAGATAAATGCACACAGATACTGAACACATACACACACACACACACACACACACACACACACACACACACAGCCTCTCTCCTCTCTTTCCCTTTGTCTCTCTCACGGTGGAGAAGTTGGCTGATGCAACGCAGATGTTTGACCTTTGACCTCGCTGTCCTACTTATTGGATGCTGTAATGGAGTGAAATAATAATCACCCCCCACCCACACACACACACACACACACACACACACACACACACACACACCGGCTCTACCTATTGGAGGAGATTTCCCTCCGCTCGCAGGTCGGTTCCCACGCAACGGCTTGTAATTTTCTCCGCCTCTGCAGGAGTTTCCCTCCAGCGTCTCCTCACTGTCGGCTTTTTTTTTCCCTCTTTGTCATTGTTTTTTGTTTTTTTTTTTCCTCCTTTAATTCAAGACTCTGGGTTCGTGCGAGCGGGGGCTTCCACTCTGCATCTGCGTTTCTGTGTCAAACTCCCCGGAGAGGACGAGAAGACTCACCTCTCCTAAACCCGCGGCGGCCTCTCTCGCCCCTCTCGCCCTCTCTCGCCCGGCGCCTTGTGCTGTTTTCCGGGTCGGAGGGAAACCTTGCAGAGTCTTGAGTCATGACGGCAAATGAATGAGAAGCAAACCACCTCGGTGTTTCTGTGTTGAGGTTTAGCGCAGCGGCAGATCTATAAAAGGATTCACAGAGCGGGCGGGAGATGATTCAACAGGAGCAAAGTGCAGCGAAACACACACACACACACACACACACACACACACACACACCTCCAGTGATGTGGCTTCACCTCCACCAATGACAATCTCTGTCAAAATGAGGCGAAACATGCAAGTGAATGATGTGTTTACCTGCTGAAACGGGACCAGACTGAGGAAACTTTGACTTTAGCTTCATTTTTCACATTTTATACACAAAATGATCGAATCAAGATGCTCTTTTGTTGAGTCTTAATTTGCAAATCATTCATTTATGTGCTAAATTAGTCCAGTCATTTTATGAAAAAACTTAGGACAAATTGCAAGAGAAGCAAACTCAACTGATTTTGTATCCTCAGTTTGTCCTGAGTGAGGGGAAAAAGTCCCAAGGAATCCCATTGGTGGAAAGTTTTGAAAATCACCTATTTATGACCACATATTACCAAAAAACACTGTTTTTAACACACAGGGGAAAGGGGTTCAACATTTTACTTTCAGATATCACTATAAAAATTCACAAGCTGATTACACACACAAAGACAAGAAAAAAAGTCAATTACAAGTTCTTTGAATTATTCTGTTTATATGTGACCGCAATTTTGGCCTAAAATTACTGGACTAAATAGGAGGAACCACGAGCGACCCAGGCCCTGTCGAACCCGCTGTACGTGGGAAACGCCCCGTAACTGGTGGAGATAATAATAATAATACGTCATTTTCTGAGATGAATTGTGAACCAAAAACTCACCAATCAGTGATTTTTTTTTTTTTTTTTTTTTTTTTTTTTTTGGCTGGGATGAAAACCTGCAGCCTCTCGGCCCTGCGTGGCACATGTTTGGACGCCCCTGCTTTAAAGAGGAACTCATCCTCCAGCCCAAGTCTCTGTGAATCCTGACCCCTAGTGGTGGAAAGTAGGGTGCAAGCTTTTTGGCGGCAGGTGATGTCACCACTTGCCCTCCATCGCCGCCTTTTTATTATCGCACCATTGTCTTTGAGCCAGTTTGATGCCGTTTCTCTAAACACGATTAACCATGTTTGTTTTTGTTTTTTTTTCTGCTTCGTATGAAATGACTTTTCCTCATTTAATGGGGATGAATGGATAAACATAAAATGAATAGCTTCAGGGCTCTCTCCAAACATAACCACATCTGTAAGTGACATAACACACCTGCAGGAACATAACCACACCTGTACCAATATAATCACACCTGTAGCAGTGCCAGAACCACTGAGAGGTAATTAGAGGGAAAAACCATCCCACAGGAATGCCACCGCAGTGAGATATGTTCAGATTTACCAACATCTTTTATGTTTGGAGCTCCACAAAATTTTTATAATTAAAATTGTTACCAAAGTTTATGTGTCAGGTACTTTATGTTTCTTTGTTGACGACCTAAATAGCCCTTTAAATAAAACATAACCCCCCACCCCCACCCCCACTTATACATCCAGTATTCCTATTACGCCACTATGGAAAAATATGCAAATCACCATAAAATGTCACTGATTGACCTAAAATTGGAAAGAAATATTAATTTTTGGTGTGTTAATGGCTTTATATTATTTCTAAGTACAGATTTTTGTTATTTATAACCGATGCGTACAAAGTGAGTACAGGACATTGAAAACATATCATCATGTGAATTTCATGTTTACCCAGTAGTACCCATTAAATTAGGAAAACTCCTTAAATATGAAGCAAAAATTTAGAGATGTTAAACATTGAATGGGGTCAAATTGAGCCCAAACATAAGAGGAGGGTTAAGTGTTTTGTGAATACGGGCCCTGGTCTTTTTACAGCCGATTATCAGGACCTGAATCAGCAGTACAACAATTATCTTGCAGATAAACGAGGGTTTACAAGAGTTTTTCACAGCATGAAACAATCCCAACAACAGTGAACTCACAAATTAAATCTAATCACTTATCTCCGGTTTATATTCCCAAATGTGACAGCAGCATGTTAGGGCCACTGTAGGGAGATTACACAGCTAGGGGGCGTAATATTCAGAGAAAAAAAACGGTGATTTTTTTTTTTTTTTTTAATTAAAGTGGTTAATTTATGAGGAAAAAACTAGCAAATTCTGAGATTATAAAGTCGAGAAAAAAAAACTTGGAAATCTAGTTTGCTCTCCTCCAGTGGGATTCAGTCTGAAGGAAATCCTGCTGGTTTGAGTCCAGAATCCCAATCTCCTCCTGTTGATCATTATTTAGAGACGTTAGACATTGAATGACAATTGAATTGACCCCAAACATGATAGGAGGGTTAACTGCCTCGTAGTGAAACCTCAGTTTTTCCAGTTTGTTTGTGATATATTTCATTACGTCCTCATTTTGGCAAACGCCGTCGATTTATTGTAGGACGTTATCTTCTGCCCTGAGAGTGAGCAGAGCCTGAATGTGGTGCTCGTGGTGCTCACACTAGCATGCTCATGCTTGGCGTGACACATCGGGGGTGACATCCCCTGGCAGCAAAGACCGGGTGCACCCACTTTTCACCTTCACGCTGACGGGACACGGTGCAGCTCCCGTGTAATTTGTCGGATGTTGTAAATTTCATTTTTTATTGTCGCTGTGCAGCCAAACCCATGAGGACGACGCCAACCTGATTCATGATTTCCACTGAAGGGAACTCCAAAACAATTCTCATTTGCACGCAACCAAATGCCTCATGTAACCTCGACTTGATTTAAAAAAAAAAAAAAAAAAAAAAAAGGGAAGGGTTGGATTACCCGGCCCGAACCCCAATCTGAACGCTCAGGAAAAGTCTCTCTTTTTATCAGTTTGAAACACCCATTTTTCAGATTTTTAACACTGCAAAAAGTCCAAATCTTACCAAGATTATTTGTCTTATTTCAAGTAAAAATGTCTTATGGAACAAGCAAATTTTTACTTGTGACACAAGTGAACAAGTAAAAATTTGCTTGTTCCATTGGCAAAATTTGTTTCTTGTTTCAAGCTAATTTTCACTTTTTTAAAGTAAATTTTCACTTGAAACAAGTGAAAATTGTCTAAAGACAAGTAATTTCTGAGCTGATCATGTCTTATTTTAAGTGTAATGAGATATTTTGACTAGAAATAAGACATTTTTACTTGAAATAAGACAAATAATCTTGGTAAGAGTTTGATTTTTTGCAGTGAAGAGCCTGTCAGAGAGGCCAGGCTTCACACAGATTTGAGTTTGGGGTTTAGTTGCTGTTAAAACTGAGGATGTGGATCCAGACAGATTCTTAAAACTGTGGATCTGGATCTGGTCCATCCCTCGTTGCAGACTGGTTGGTCTTGATTTGTTGCCCACTCTGCTCGGTTGTTAAATTCAGCAGAAACGGGGAGTGGCAGACGACAGAAATCAAGCACGAGCTGTCAGGAGGTTTAGAAATCACTCGATTGGGTTCGATGTGAAGCAGCAGAGTTTTTTTATCAACTGACTTTTCCAATGGAAATACAAAGTCTGTAAGGCTCGTTTCGTTTAAGGTAAGACTTTTCGGAACGAAATTCTCTCTCCCGTGTCGTGGTTTGCCATGCATGTGCTTGGTGTTTTCTTAGTTGTCTGTCGGAGGTAGCGGTTCATGATCCGGCTGATTTCGGCGTTTAAAGAGGAAGCCACAATGCAAATGATGTCAGTCAGTCCTACAGATCAGGTTCAATCAGTTCTGCCTGCAGTCTGAACAAGGTCTATAATCTCACATCTATGGAAATGAATACACACACTCAGCGGCCACTTTATCAGCTCCACCTGCACAGTCTAATCTAATCTAATCTAATCCAGCTGTTGTGCCATAAAGTTTCCTTTCCTGCTGGCTTTAATGCTCAGCTTGTCTTGTTGTCACGGTAACAGAGGTGTTCATTCACTTCTGTGTTTGGCATTGAGCTCATAGTTAGTGCTGCTGTTGGACTGGACTGCACTTTACTGACAGCTGTTTCCACTATTCTGTCCCCATCATTTTATATAAATAGGGAGGACAAAAAATTAGAAACACCTCTCAGTATAATGTAGTCCAGTAGCAGACTTCTGCAAACTACAACCTCAGTAATAAACACAGAATTAAAATGACACATTCTCCACAATGTCAACACAAACTGAACATTATAAACTTTGTTTAAAGGTGGAATTCAAGGCAGAGCTGCTGAGCTGAACTGCAGCAGACGGGACAGGTGGAGCTGATAAAGTGACACTGAGTGTGTATATTTATTGATCAAATTCTGATGTGCACACATCAGAAGAAAAAGAACCTCTTCTCCTCTCAGAATTATGATAGAAAAGTCAAAATTATGACTTTTTTCTGAGATAAATCTCAGAAGTCAGTTTATTTATGTGTTTATTGATGTATTTACTGTTGGGTTGGCCCAAATCCTCTTCCTTATAATTGCACTTCATGTGTGATTCTTGAAATAATGTCCTCCTTCCTTCTCTGAGCAAAATTTAACTGGCAGAACTTATAATAAAATATGAAATAACAGCATCTAGCCAACAAAGTACAGTAAAGAGACTTATTGAGTAAAAAGCAGCGATCAGGGAGCCTCAGCTGAGGGAGAGACAATTGATTTTACTGATGGGGCCAAATTTAGTCGTGTTTTTGGAGTGTGGGAGGAAACCGGAGCGCCCGGAGGAAACCCACGCAGACACGGGGAGAACCACGAAAACTCCACACAGAGAGGGCGGGGCCGCGAGCCCAAGCCCCGCCCCCTCGCTGTGAGGCCGCAGTGTTTCACCAGCAGCCACCGTGCCGCCCGAGGTGCACTCTTAAAAAGGACGTGGAGCTTTTCAGGACGTCCCGGCTCCCAGGCCGGGCCGTGTGGAGCGCTGGAAAATAAACTGCTGACGTCCTTTTTAAGAGCGCACATTCATCTTGAAAAAAAAATCTAATCTGCCAATCATGATGAGACCTTTTGTGTGTGTGTGTGTGTGTGTGTGTGTGTGTGTGTGTGTGTGTGGTGTTAGAGTGTGTAGGATTTAAGGGGTGTGGAGATTGAGAGGAGTGAAGGGTTGTGGTGGTGGTGATGGTGTGTGTGTGTGTGTGTGTGTGTGTGTGTGTGTGTGTGTTAAAATGGGAAAGGATGCTGAAGGTGAAGTTGGTTGGGATCCTTTCCTCAGTTTAGGACAAAAGGTCTCATCATGAAGAGATTTTGTTTTCAAGATGAATGAAAAAAAAAAAATAAAAAAATTATGACGGGCCTGAGAAGTCCTCCTTCTACTCCGCTCTCTTCTTCTTCTTCTCCTCTCTTCTGCGGGCCTTCTCCTGCTGCTCTGCTCGCCACTCTTCCTCTCTCCTCTGTCTCTCCTCTTCCTTCCTCAGCAGCTTCTTCCTCTTCCTCTGCTGCCGCTCAGCCACCTCCGGGCAGCCGTCCACTGCAGGAGAAAAGGGACAGGTGGACGGGTGGACAGGTGGACAGGTGGACAGGTGAGTGTGGAGTGTGAAGGAGCTGCAGCGGCTCTGAAGGAGGCCACGCTGCCGTCACTCCTCCTGCTGAGTGAGCGACCTGACTTACCTTCACAGCTGCAGCAGACGCCGTGCTCCTTCTGCAGAGACCTGGAGATCTTCTTCAGGTTTCCTTCTTTCTCCTGCCTGAAGGTCCAGGCCTGGAGCTTCGCCCTGAAGCCGAGCTTCAGCTCCTCCTCTGCTGCCGTGGACGCTGCCTCTTCCTCCTTTTCTCGGGCCTCTCTCTCTCTTTTCTCTCTCTCTCTTTTCTCTCTCTCTCTGGCCTTCTCCAGCTGCTGAGCTCTCCACTCCTCCTCTCTCTTCTGTCTCTCCTCCTCCTTTCTCAGCAGCTTCTTTCTTTTCCACTGCTGCCGCTCAGCGAACTTCAGCCCTTCTGTAAAAAACACAACATTATTTTAAGTTGACGGTGCAAAAGGTGCTCAAACAATATTGCATGAATGTCCCTGAGCTGTTTAAGTTATATTCAATTATAAATAATTTTAAAAAAGAAATAAAGGTTAAATTTAAATGAATTGGAGACTGACTATATTATTGTTAATGGTTTCACACACCACTTTGAAAAAATACAACAATGTGTGTGTGAAGCTCCACATCCCTGAGGGGGATACAACTCCTAACCTGACTCACCTTCACAGCTGCAGCAGTTGTGCTCCTGCCTCAGAGTCCTGGAGATCCTCTTCAGGTTGCGGTCTTTCTGCTTCCTGAAGTTCCAGGCCTGGAGCTTCTCCCAGAAGCCGAGCTTCAGCTCCACTTCTGCCTCTGGGACTCCTGCTGCCTCTTCCTCCTCCTCCTCCTTTTCTTGGGCCTCTCTCTCTTCGGCCTCTCTCTCTCTTTTCTCCCTCTCACAGGCCTCTCTCTCTCTGGCCGCCTCCTCCTCCCTCCTCTCTCTCTCTTTTCGGAGCTCTTCCTCCCTCCTCTTCCTCTCCTGGGCCTTTTTAAATTCAGGAGGAGGCTCGATCATCCACTCCCTCCTTTTCTTCAGGTTGACCCTGAACAGCTCTCTTTGGCGGCTGAATCTGCCCTTGGAGAGCTGGGGGTCAACAGGGATGAAGGTCTGTTTGGGAGCTTCCTTCTCCTGCTCCTGAGAGGTGAAGGAGCTTTGGAGCTCCTCAGGAGTTCGTTGTTGCTCCTTGGTATTTTGACGCTGCTCCCTCAGCGTTTTCTCAGCTCTGGTGGAGCTGAAGGTTAAAGGTCAAGAGTCATACATCAACAGCTGTCCAAACATCACAAACTACAGCAACAACATAATTAGAGCAAAAGAACAAATATAATGTAGCACCATACATGTCAGACATGACACAGCAGTTTGTTAGTGGCTCAGTCTGATTGGACAAGAGGCGCTCAGTGAGTGCTGATATACAGAATAACAGCACGCTGCTGTTTTACTGTTATTATCACTAAATGAGTAAATCATAATGTGTTGTGTCTTATTTCCATTATTTGATGGAAGCTGTTTGTGGAAGTGTTGTATAAAAGCAGCATCACAGGAGAGCGAGCGCTGTCACTCTGAACATCAAACCTGTCAAACCAAATCTAAGCGTCTGAAACCTGGATCAACGTCACGTTTCCTGTGTTTATTTTAATTAACCCTTTGCAACCTGAGCAAACTGGCTTGATTTCTTCCAAAAAATGGAAACAAAAGCAGAGAGCAGCTGAGCAAGATGTGACCCGAGAGAGAGAGTCAGAAAGTCCCTTAGAAAGTTGTGTAGACAGCAGGGAAAATGTCCATACCTGGTGTGAATGTGGGTGATGGGAGCCTGGTGGAGGCTCTGTGGAGCCGGACGGAGCTGTGAGGAGCCCGTCCTCCTCTGGTTGTTGACCTGCTTCAGTGACATGCTTACTGTAGGCGATCACTTTGGAAATGAAAGTCCGGACACACGCGCAGGTCCAGGTGTCTGCTGTGTGTCGCCGACGTCACAGAGGAGCTTTGTGACGGCGTTCCGATGCTCCTCTGTGACGGGAATTCTGGAATTCTGGACCGAATCAGAATCGAACCTTCTGAGACCTCAAAGGAGGAAACTTTTCAAAAATATTTTAATGGAATAATATATATAACATATATACGTCATATGTATGCAATGGTGCTTTCACAGCTTTAAAATATTTTTTTAAATATCAGTGGGTCTAATTCTCCAAATTTTAATGGCTGCCTTGAATTTTAGATTGAAATATTTCTCGCAAATTTCCAATTTCTTCCAAATTTTCCCCTTGATGCACAGAAACATGTTTCGTTGTTGTTGTTTTTTTTAAATCACAAAAGAACAAATGTACTCTTCCATGTGGCAGTCTGTTTGTGTTCTCTCATCTCTCTGGCCTTAAATAAAGGTTGAAGGAAGCTGAAAAGTCGATTGTCAGTATTTAGGTTTGATCTGCTCAAACTTCACCTTCGATCCTGCTGGACTGACACATTTTAGCAGATAATGTGGAAAATCATAACTTCATAGTTACAGGTTATATAGTTTTTATGGAATTTTGCATATGTTTGGATGCTTATGTTTGCAGTTTACATATGCATATACACTCATTGACCACTGTATTAGGTCGACCTGCACAATCTAATCTAATCTAATCCAGCTGTTGTGCCATAAAGTCTCCTCTCCTGCTGCCTTTAATGCTCAGCTTGTCTTGTTGTCACGGTAACAGAGGTGTTCATTCACTTCTATGTTTGGCATTGAGCTCATAGTGCTGCTGTTGGCCTGTACTGCACTTTACTGACAGCTGTTTCCACTATTCTGTCCCACCTCATGTATATTAAATGGGAAGGACAAAATATTGGAAACACCTGTCAATATAATGTAGTCCGGTAGCAGACCTCTGCAAACTACAACCTCAGTAATAAACACAGAATTAAATTTACACATTCTCCAACAAAAACTGAACATTATAAACTTCATTAAAAGGCAGACTTTAAGGCAGAGCTGCTGGCCTGACTGGACAGGTGGCCACTGAGTGTGTCCATGCTGACTTAGTTATTTTACAAGGGGTATTTTTGCTCACTTATTTGATGCTTCTACTTCTTTAACTGCTCATCTTCCAGGATCTGGATTCAAATGTGGTTCCAGCTAGAACTTCCTACAGATATAGATCCAGTGTGTCATTATTGTAAACACACTGCGGGCTTTGTTTGGGTCATGTTTTGGAGTTGTGCTGCGGATGGTTTGGGGCTTTCACACTTTCTTTGAGTCTATATTTGACCCTTTTTTTTCTCTCCTCTCTTTGCCCTTTGAAGATTAATTTAAGCTATCCCATTTTAGATAAGTGCTGTGTATAAATAAAGTCCACAAATGCCAAGACTGTGAGCGAGTAGGAGAAGGAGGAGAAGAAGAAGAAGGAGTCGGAGAAGAGGGAGCAGCAGGATGTTCAGAGCAGCCAAACAGCACGGCAGCTGATTTCTCTGATAAACACACGCGGCACAAACCAGAGAAGAAGAGACTAATCAGTGCAATCAGCTGCTGCGATGTCTGGCTGGAGCAGAAACGCCGCAGACGGCTGAGTCACCGCGGCACAGGCTTGAAAACAACGGCTGCTTTTTTTTTTTTTCTTTCTCTTCCTTTTCAATCTGGAACAGTTCTTTCCAAACAATAGAAAATAATAGAAGTTTTCTGGTGTTCCCGTCCAAGGCCGGCGTGCGCGGCGGCGCGCGGCGACCCCCGCGGCAGATAGGATGGATTGTTTCCGTTTAACCTTGGTGTGTCGTCCCGTGCAAAAACGCGCCGCCGCACCGGCTCGCTGTCAGAGATGAAAGGAGCTTTTGAAGGCGGCTTCTTTTGTTAGGCTAAAAGCGCTGCGAGCGTGTGTGTGTGTGTGTGTGTGTGTGTGTGTGTGTGTGTGTGTGTAGAGCAGTGAGAGAACACAGTGGCTCGACACACACAGGTTGTGTTTGCGGGCCCTGAAGCCGTCACACATGCCAACACTTGGCCACCGTGATTCAACTAAACCTTTCTCTCTCTGCTTTCTCGGGGTGATTTTTTATTTATTTTTTATTTTTTTAACGTCCACAAACGCCTCATACCTGCTTCCTGTAATCTTCTTTTTGACGCCCGAGGGCCCTTCAGGGTCCCCGTGCATTACTGAACAACATTTAATCTCCTCTTCCTATTTGAAGTCACTTGCAGTCACTGTACATGCAGGATGTCAGGACTGAAGCAAATGCTGGTTTAAAGGGGCAATACGCGAGATTTTGATTTTCAGTTTTTTGTACCTGATTCAGTCTCTGTCTTTGCTGTTAAGCGCTAAATGGTGTGTTTTTTTGCTTTTTAATTTGGCTGCATTTGTGTTTCATCGCTGTGTTGTGTCTGCACTGAGCTTCCCAGAGATCACCTGTCAATCAAACCAAATGGGCGGGGCTTAGCATTTCAGTTTCTCTTTTCTTTCTCTGTTCAGTCTGTTGCTGCTCATGTTAGCTACACAGTTCGTCTTCTGTTTATTCCAAACCAGAAGCGTAAAAAGCATCACTTCCTGTGCACGAGTTCACAAGATCGGATTTTTGTCTGAACCCGACCCGAGACGGGTTGGCACGGTAACCAAACCCGACCAGAACCCGAGTTTTTGCTCGTCCTCCATCGCCCGGTCACATTTACCTCCTGAAACAGCCGACGTGTTGCCTTCAGCGTCGTCACGTAAACTCCATCACTACACAGGAAGTTGCCCGGAACAGACAGCAGGTCCATCGTTTTTCACTGAAATGACACCAACATGACTGAACGCAAGTATGATTTCTAGATTTTTGTCCAAACCCGGCCCGACAGGCTCAGGTTGGGTATATATATTTTTTTCTAAACAAGGCAGAAACACAGACAAAGGAAAAGATTGATGGCAGTAAAGTCAGAACTTTATCATTGCAAACAGTGTTGTGTTATCTTTGCAAATGTATATCCTTGTTGATTTTAGCTGCAGAGCCTCACACACACACACACACACACACACACACAGATTCCAGCACAAACCTGGACGCAGCAAAGGGACCAAATTAACAAACAATCAGACGCTGATCAGACAAAGTTAAACGAAACGCGAGCTGCTAATCACATGTTTCTCAAATCTGAACACATATTTACCGAACTCTGCACACATTTGCAGATACGATTATACCTTTACAGTATCCAGACGCTGCAAATATGGAGTCCCGTTCGCAAATATCATGTCATGCATTTGCAACAATTGGTCACTGGTGTGTTTTAGCAAATCAGCAATAGAGAACAGCAGCAACGGAGCTTGATTTATATGAAACGGCAGCGTTTTTGACTCTCATCCCTGCAGTGGGAACAAATAACAAGCTCTTCCTCTTTTGTGGCTGCAAAAAGCAAATTTTTTTTTTTTTTACTTTTTTTTGTGCTTTTGCAGAACTGTCTGCGCTCGCTGCCTGCTGGTGAAATAGTGAGATGAAAGGCACGACGGCGTCAGATTTTTCAACCTTTTTCCTGAATGAAACTGTCGGAATAGAAAAGCCACACGCCGCCTGCCCTCAAATCGCTCTGTGTATTTTTGTCGAAATCCAAGAGGAGCTGTTTCTTCTTCTTCTTCCTATTCAGGCCCTTTTTCCCTTTCCGTTGAATATATGTGGTGTGTTTACTGTAGCGCGGGCGGTGGAGTCGCCGCTCGCTGGAGCTGAATCAATACCTCTTCTGCAGCTTAGCCGGCTGAGGAGTTGACAAGGCGTCAAGTCGACACGTATTGAGCCGAGGATTTCCAGGTTTGACGCCCGTCAGGAGAGTCTGGCCCGGGTTTTGTCACCTGGGCCCGGCTGCTTGAAACCTCTCTGACGGGATTTCGGCAACAGGATCGTATTAGATCTGGAAATGGGCTGTTTCAAACTGATAAAGAGGAGACTTTTTTTTTTTTTTTAACCTCTTAGGACCTGGCGTACACATACGTGGACATCACATTTTGGGTTATACACACCTGTTTTATATTTTCTTACAAGCATATGATGCCTTACTGTAGCTGTGACTGTCCAAAGGGGGGAAAAATGTTGTTACTTTATTTTATTTTTTTGCACTGTGATATTCAAAACACGTTCAAAAATATGTTTGTATGTTTTATTAATGCAAGACAAAGCAGTCAGGACAAAAACTGCAATGTTCATGGTGGAAATAAAGAATTTTGCACTCTATTACACAACGGCGACTTTATTGTGTTTTAAGGAAATTGAGAACTAGTGTCCGCATATTTGGACATCATTTTTCTCTAAAACTACACCATGTAAAAAGACGATGCGTAGTTTTTATACTTATCAGGGTCCAATAAGCCAAAATAGAATCATATGCATATCAAACAAGAGCTCGGGTCTTAAGAGGTTAAATGTTGGATTTTTTTTTTTTTTTTTTTTTTTCCCAAAAGTCACAGGCAGAGATTAGGGGAGTCGGGATGCCAAATGTCAGGATAACCTTCATCCCACTGGAAGGCAGGATTCAGGAGGATTTGCACACATGAAGGGCTTCACACACAACCAAGAAATCGTGATTTTGGACCGGTGAGGCTGTGGGCGAAACGCAGCCCACATCCACCAGCCCGGGACGCCTCCACCTCTCTATCAAATGCAGACCTTCAAAATAAAGCGTGACCCTCGTTCACCTTTATTTTTTAAAAGGATCAGTGCAGTCACGGATGAAAACGGCTTTATTACCTGGTGAAACTTGAAATTTGGACTCTGAATTCTTATTAATCACATTGACCGATACGGCTTTTTCAATGACGTGTGATGATATTTGAAATATAACTATTTCATAATAATAACACCTGAGGCACTTAAAGCTTAATTGAACATTTATATAACACGAAAGTTCTTGTCTGCATTGTCTCTGTTTGCTTAACTACATCTACACCCATTTACAGCACATATTTTAAATTAGAGGAAATGTGTCATCTTAATAAATATCCACAGGCAATCAAAAAACTAAACTTTGCATTAAAAAAAAAATCATTAAAAAAATGAATGCTATTGTACTGCACGTAACAGTAGCATTGGATTTGTAAGTCGCACATGTTAAGCTGATGTTGCAGGAATCTAATATTTATTTTTAATCGTTTTAATGTGACAGCCGTTTGGTTTCACTTTTGTGATCAGTCATATTTTTCACCGTGTTGTCTGCGTTTATAGAGGTGTGTGGATGCACCACTGTTTGTATTTGTATTTGTTTTTGTTTTGGGGCAAAATTATTGGGATTTTTGCAGGAGAAAAGTGGGCGTGGCTTAATCGTTGACTTTTAACCACACAGAAATATAAACTTGAGTGAAATTCCTGCTTGTTAAACCTCTATAGGTCTAGAAGACCCACTCTAATGACTCTGCGTTTTGCAAATCAAAAGAAATCTCGCTGTAAAAAAAAAAACGTGTTGTACTTCTGTCTCTGTCGCTGACCGACGTCCGAGTGAACGCCAGTCCGTGGAGTTTCCCAGCATGCTTTTGGGCAGCGGACATTTACTGACCCCAGTTTAGTTCTTTACACTGCGTTCCAACTTATTATGCAAATGATATTTTTGTCCAATTTTCCTAAATAGTCAATGAAAATGACAGTCAGTATAATTTTCAAGTCACCAACAGTTAGAATATAATTAGATTTTTATTGAACAAAACTCAAAATGATAACAGTATTTTTTTTTTTTTTTTAAATAAAAAACTCAAAATACACTGTTCCAAGCTGTTATGCACAACAGATTTTCAAAACATTTTGTAGGTTGTAAAGAACTAAAAATGGTCATTTGTTGACTTTGCAGCATTAGGAGGTCATATTTACGGACATCAAAAGCTATTTCAGTCAAAAACATCTTAACAGGCCAAATTACATGTTTAACATAAGAGCCCTGCTTTCATATCACCTGCACAAATCTTTGCATCCATTGAACTTGTCAGTTTATGGACAGTTTCTGATTGAATTTCTTTGCTGGATGTCAGAATAGCCTCCCAGAGCTGCAGTTTTGATGTAAACTGTCTCCCTAGCTGTGTATTTTGAGTTTTTTATTTTTAAAAAAAAATACTATTATCATTTTGAGTTTTGCTCAATAAAAATCAAATTGTACTCTAACTGTTGGTGACTTGAAAATTATACTGACTGTCATTTTCATTGACTATTTAGGAAAATTGGACAAAAATATCATTTGCATAATAAGTTGGAACGCGGTGTAGTTTGTGTGTGTGCTGTTTATCATGAGCTCTTTGTGTTGTGTTTAAGGACGGCTTTACATTATTTGTGCACCGTGACTCACGTCGTCCATCTGCTTTGCATTTTATCGAGTTATCCTGGTTTCTGCTGCTTCAAAATAAAAGACCGGCCGCAGCAGCGCCAGCCCTCGCAGTTAAACCTGCTCTGTGTAAATATTGTCTGATCTGAAGCTGCTCTTTTAGGAAAATGTTTGGTAGGCTCATTTGTTTGAAAGCCATTCGTCGCTGGTTGCTGAATATGGGTTTGGATTCGGCGCAGGGCCAAGTATCCATGACGAGTCCGTTTTCAGGACAAACTGGCCGTCACGTTACGACTCAGCCGAGAAAAAGTGCAGCGGGTTCCCGTAGCACCTTCACATGTGAAATCCTTGACCTCATGATGTTTTCCAGCAAGGTCAAGGTCAAAAGCGGCTCGGAAAAGGGACATGAAATGGAAAAACAGGGAAGTCCAAGCCCTGCCCTTGCCGTTTGAAGAACAAGAAACCCAGTGATCCGGCCGAGTAAATGTTGAATGTAAATGTTTCTGTAAATCTTTTCGGTTTCCCCTCGCTGAGCCTCGGCGGCGAGCGTCAGAGTCAGGATGACACCGAGCGGGAAAAAAAACCCAAAACAGGGCAGCTTTTCCTCTGCAGCCCCAGCAACGGGCACCTCACCATCGGCTTTGGCAGAGAAATCCCACAGTGGATGATTATGGCAGCGTGCGAATAACACAATCTGACTCATCCGGCGCTCAGATGGGGTACACGGCGTTCGGCAGTCGGTAAAGTCTGCCGTAATGTTAGTCCCTCTTCCCCGGGGACTCAATTACCACAGCATATGACATGACGCGCACCCCGAGGGCGAGCTCTGAAGCTGCAGGAGGAGACGAAGCTGTTTTGGATTTACTGCTGTACCCAGAACACACAGTGACAGGCGTGCAGGTGGGCAGGCTGCACGGGCTGGAGTTTTAGATATACAAACATTTCTCGGAGGCAGAAATAATCCCAGCAGCTGAGTTAAAGCTGCAGGGTGGAGAGAGAGAGAGAGAGAGAGAGAGAGAGAGAGAGAGGCAGGTTTTTTTTGTTTTTCTGGCTAAAGAGCATGAGAGGAAAGAGAGGAGGAAGACTCTCATGGTGGAAGCCACACTAACTCCTCTAACATCCCTTCAACACTCAACACACCAACCTTTTTGTTTCAGGCCTGCATGATCCACACCTCAGGGAGACAATCCTAATCCCAGTGAGGCTTGATCCTGTGTAATCTGACTAATTCACATAGTTTCCGTCAGGTTGGAAGATTGTAGCAGTCGGTGAACGTCTGGCTTTTTTTATGACCAATGCTAATTCAGATATTTCTATAACTCTTTGAAACCCACGAGTCCATGGGCGGGCTTTAATTTTGAAAGGTGTTATGTTGCCCCTTTAACAAAAGTCAGTTTATTTTACATTTTTGGGCGGAGTTTTTGGGGCAATATTCTTCTAAATTAATTTTAAATATATATTTATAATAATTTTGAATATTTTCAATTTATTTATTTGTTTGTTTTTTTGTATTTTACTTTTTCTAATTTTCCGGTAATGTTTTTAATTTTTTAATTTGTTTTTCTGGGGATTTTTTTTTTTTTTTTTTTTTTTGTCATTTTGATGTAATTTAATTCTAAATATATATATTCATTATTATAGTTTTCTTGTATTTTTTTTTTACTGCTTTTTTGTTTTGCTAATTTTCCAGTAACATTTTTTTAATTTTCTGTTTTTTTTGTTTGTTTTTTTTTTTTTTTTTTTTTTTTTAGTTTTGTTTTTGTTTTCTCTACTAATTTTCTGGTCTTTTTCACTAGTTTCTGTCTTCCAGGACACGTCTTGCTCATTTGCTCATCATTTACTGACAGAACTCAAGTTATATGCTCGGGTTTCAAAGGGTTAACTGAAGCTGCTGACTGGCAGTATTTTGTGCCAGTATTCAGCATTTTCATGTTTGAAATGCAGAAGAAAATAAGGAACCCATTACTGGAAATCTCTTTTTTATTAAACGTTTCAATAAACAAAATGAACAAAGAGAATATTGCAAAAGCAAAATAAAGGGATGAGAGCGATCGAGTCGTATTAAAAGTCTCCAAAAAGTAACTCGTGCTCGCTTGGTGTAAAAACGGTGTAGCTGAGGTGTTTGTCTGCTAACTGAACGTCATGATCACAAACACAGAAGCGGCTGCCTGTTTAATTCACGCTGATCACAGTCCCGTCTGTGGCTCTTTGGCTCCGCCCACTGAAGTTTAACTCCACCAATGAGATTTGTTTCTGCCTCGGAAGACATGTTTGCACAATCTGCACAAACACGCCGAGCACACACGGTTGCATTTGCATGTAAACGTGGTTTCGGTTTCAATTACTTCTGCAAACATGGATCACCAGATATGAAATATGAGCCGTTTATGAGCAAATACACGACTGAACAGGAGGGAGTCTGTTTGTAGGGTGAGCGGTGATGTCATTAACTGTTTCCTGTTTGTTTTCTCCCAGGTGTCGCCCCGAGCTGCGCTGGGGTGACCTCTGGGTGCGGCTAGCCAGCGGACAGGAGCCCTTTAACCCCGCCCCCCTCTCCCCCCGCCCCGCCCCTTTCTGCTCCAGCTGCCATGAAGCAGTGGAGGAAGCTGCTCCTGGTGGCCATGTTGGCCTGGCTCGTCCTCTTCCTGTCCCTGCTCTCTCACTTCCTGGAGCTGCGGTCCAGCACGATGCCCCGCAGCCGCTCCAAGGCGTCCGGCCCCTCCCTCACCCGCACAGAGATCCGCCGCCTGGCCTCCATCCAGGGGGGCCCTAACCCCGGAGGCAAAGGGACCCCGAACTCTTCCCTCGCCCCGCTGATCCAGGGCGCGAGCTGGCGGGAGCAGCGGCGGGCCGGACCGCCCGGACTCCCCCAGGAGGTCCTCCTCCCGGACACCCAGGAGCGGCACGGAGGCCCACGGGAGGCGGGGGTGTTGTTCAGGCCGGGGCGGGGCAGCAGCGTGACCGCCTGGAGCCTAGAGGAGGACAGGGAGGAGCGCAGGCAGCGGCAGCGGCGAGGGAGGAGGAGGTGGAGCGCGGCGCAGCGCGGCAGCAAACCCACATCGGACGGCTTCCCGGGCGTCAGGGCGGAGGCGGTGCACCAGAGGCTGTGGAGGAGCAACATGTCGGCCGCCATGCTCAGCCCGCGCCTCCAAAAGGCCCTGAGGGTGTACCTGAACTCCAACAAGCACCACGTGGCCTACAGGGGGCAGCGGCGCGGCGGGCGCAGCGGGCACGAGGTGCAGTGCGAGCTGAAGCGGCGGGCCCGGCTCAGGATGCTGGACGGCCGGGAGGAGCCCTTCGCCAGCCTGGGCTGGGCCGCCCTGGTGCCCCCCCGGCCCCTGGAGCAGCTGCAGGCCTCCGAGTACCAGACGTGCGCCGTGGTGACGTCGGCAGGAGCCATCCTCAACTCCTCCCTGGGACAGGAGATAGGTGAGGGCGCGGCCGGCGCGTCGGGACGGGGTGTGACGATCTGATTTGACTAAACGGCATCAGGCTGCAAAACCTGCAGCCAAACCACAGGAGGTGGACGAAAACAGAAACACCACATGAATATAATGACACATTAAATGAAATGAATCACAGTTACCAAGGCACACAGCTGTGCTATCTTTAGCTGAATACCAATCAGCTGCATCTTTAAAAACACTTTTCCCAGAAAGCACAAGCTGAAATATTTCTCATATCCATTTTTTAAAATTTAATTAATTTTTAATTTAATTTAATTTTTTTTTTTTTTTAAACTTTTGTCCCAATATTTATTTATTTATTTATTTATTTTAGTTAGTTAGATTTTATTTTATTTTATTTTATTTTATTTATTTATTTACAAAAACATAAATAAAGAAACCATTAGGACAGGAGAGTTTTCAAGGCAATACTGGGGATATTCCAGGACAATTAATTACAATTATAGACAATTTAACTTTAAATTGTAGAGGTACACAGAGGCCAGATGTGATCTTACCTGAAATGCAGGTGTGTCAGTCACAAGCCCTGCAAAATTATTTAAAAACGATGTGATGTCACTGTCGTACTGGGTTGTGTTGCATTATATTCGAAGGTGTTTCAGTTATTTTGTCCTCCTGCTGTATCTGCGACTCCAAACATGAAATCTGAGTGTTTTCATGTCCCACGTGGGTCTACCTGCTGCTTCAGGTTTAGCTCATTTTTAATGGGAACGTGTATGAGTGATGCTCTCCCCTGCCTCAGTGTCCATCATGAGGTGCCCTTGAGCAAGGCACTGAACCCACCCCCCAGTCGCTCCTATAAGCAGCAAACACTTGATTGTGCAGAAAAAGTGCAAAACTGGGATAAATGAAAGCTCTTTGAATTTTTGAAAGTCTGCAAAGTTCATATAAAGCACATAAAGTCTCCATATAAAGTACATGTGTAAATACATATATTTATATTTTTTAAGATCAGAAACATGTTTGAGCCTTCATTTGGGTGTCATAAGAAAATAAAAATCATCCTTAAACAGGCACAGGTGTCCATCACTGGCGAGGTCACATGTTCAGCTCCCAGTGATTCATACTTCATTCATTTTCAGTGATTTTACAGCAAACATGTGACTGATCAGTTGACCAATAAAGACATTTTTCCCCCGCGTAAGAATATGCTCAACTTTTTAAAGATGCTGTAAGAAACATTTGGGGTCTCCTCAAGTTATTCATAATTTTCTCAAAGGTTAAACTCTGCAAAATCTGGATTAAATTAAGCCTAAAGTGAGAGAATAAAGTGTCTGATCACATTTTTTGAAAGCTGGAAAAAAGAAAGAAAGAAAGAAAAAGAAAGAAACATCAACAGACAGGAGGACAGTAGAAACACCTGAGGGGGTAGATTAGGTTGTACTGCCATCTAGTGGTGTGTAGAGATACTCACATTGAGCTGGATTTATATTTTTTAATTCATATTTTAATGTTCTTGCAAGCTGGGATTGTTAGATTTAGATTTTCTTAATTTACTCAAAGCAAAGCTGACTATATGTATGGAAATGAAAGAAACCCTCGGCTGTCCTCTGCTGTGATTCAATCTGCAAGACAATAAACACAAAAATGATCAATAAATGAACACTGTGACACTAAATTATAGAGTAAAAAGGAAAAATAAAACACCCACAGATTAAAAATTATCCTGTAAAAGAAAGTTAGTGACAGTTTGAATGTTTGCATGTTGTTTGCAGAAATGTTCAACAAGTCAACACAGAGCAAAACAACAACAACAACAAGAAAAATCTGATTAATAAAGGAATATATGGCGATTTCACTTGCAAAATATTGATCATAGTATTAGACTGCACAGGTGATAATGTTTTTTAGGCTAAAGTTTTGTATTCTGGATTCAGAAAATAAGTGATGTTATGCAGTGTCACCACAATATATCAGTTACTTAATTTTGTAATGTAACGGCTCCTCTATAATGAAAGCAGATAGGGAAAAAAAAATTGATAAATTAATAAAAAATAAAATAAATTAATATTTGGTCACCAAAAACAAAAGTTCATTTTTTTCCCAGAATGGCCATTTTTTTCTTATATAATATTTTTCTTATATAAGTCTTTTTTATGTTTGTCTTTGGTTTGCAGGCACAGTGCAAAAAAAAAAGAATGAATATGAAATATGAAGAAAAGTGTTTGCAAAATATTGATCATCATATCAATCATACAAATGGGCTCTTGCACAGGTGATGTTGGCTTTTGTGACAAAGTGTGTGATGCATTATATAGCCTACAACAGTCAGTTTATTTTTCTTTTTTCTTTTTTTATTAGAGGGACAGTTATTTTTTATTTCTTATTTCTTATTTTTTCATTTTTTTCACTCTCTCCCTGAAGCCCTGCATGTTTTCGCCGCGTCTCTCCTGTTACCGTAACCTTTTAAAAGTGACTCACGTGGATTCTGAAGTGACATTTGTGCAAAATCTCTTCCAGACGTGTTTACAGCCCAACGTTCAGCCAAACATGTGCGATCAATGCGCCCGCCAGAGTGTCGTGGACGAGCTTTATCGATCCAGTCGCAGCTCCAGCTGGTCACCGATCGAGGTTATAGATTAGCTCATGTTGCTTAATCCCCCTCCAAAAGGTCAATTTTGAATTATGGTATTGATCGACGAGCCTCTTATGATCCATTATGGTGATCATGGCCAGGTTCAGGGCACTGTGCTGTAGTTCCCTGTGTCTGCCAGCAGAGGGAGCCACTGACCAACAGGCAGCAGAGGAGTGAGGAGCAGCAGAGGTGGCAGCCACAGGAGGTGGAGGGTTTTTTTTTTTTTTTTTAATTCTAAGTTCCTCTGTTTGGTTCCTGTCCTCAGATTCCCATGATGCCGTGCTTCGCTTCAATGCGGCGCCGACGAAAGGCTTCGAGAAGGACGTCGGCAACAAGACGACCATCCGCATCGTCAACTCCCAGGTGACGGCCTCACCTCACCCCTCACCCCTCCTTTCCTTTCCTTTCCTCTCATTCCTCTCCTTTCCTCTACTCACCCCTCTCCTCTCCTCACCTCAGCCCTGTCCTCTCCTCTCCTCATTCCTCTCCTCTCCTCATTCCTCTCCTCTCCTCAGCCCTCTCCTCTCCTCTCCTTTCCTCTCCTCATTCCTCTCCTTTCCTCAGCCCTCTCCTCTCCTCTCCTTTCCTCTCATTCCTCTCCTTTCCTCTACTCACCCCTCTCCTCTCCTTTCCTCAGCCCTGTCCTCTCCTCTCCTCTCCTCTCCTCACCTCAGCCCTGTCCTGTCCTCTCCTTTCCTCTCCTCATTCCTCTCCTTTCCTTTCCTTAGTCCTTTCCTTTCCTGTCCTTTCCTCTCCTCTCTTTTCCCTCTTCCTCTCCTTTCCCTCTCCCTTTCCTTTCCTTTCCTTTCCTTTCCTTTCCTTTCCTGTCCTTTCCTCTCCTCATTCCTTTCCTCTCTTTTTCTGTCCTTTCCTTTCCTAAGTCCTTTCCTGTCATTTCCTTTCCTAAGTCCTTTCCTTTCCTCATTCCTTTAATTCCTTTCTACTCCCTTTCCCTATATTTCCTTTCCTTTCCTTTCCTTTCCTTTCCTTTCCTTTCCTTTCCTTTCCTTTCCCTGTTCCTTTCCTTCTTCCTTTTCTGTCCTTATCCCTTTCTTTTTTCCCTCCCTTTCCCTCTATTCCCTTCCTTTCTTTTCCTTTCCTTCACCTCACTTTACTTTTATCATCTCTTTTTTTGTCTCTTCTCTCCTCCTCTTTTTCCCTTTCCAATACTCCCATAGCCTATTTCATGTCCTCTTTCCTTTCCTCCTCTCTTTCTTTCTCTTTCCTCCTATCTCCCTTCCCCCTCCTAATTTCCTTCTCTCTTCTTTGCTTCTTTACTTCCCTCACTCCTTTTCCTTTGACCTGTGTTGCTCAGGACCTTTCCCCTCTTTTCCTTTTCTTTACCTTTTCACCTTTTCTTTGCTTTCCTCTCTTCTTTTCTTTTCCTTTCCTTCCATTTTCTCTCAGACATGCAGACATCTCAGACAAAAAAAAAAAGAAAAACCCTGATGTGGTTTATTTCCCTGCGTCTCCTGTTGTCTCCTGTGTAGCTCTGCTCAGTCTTGGCCAGCAGAGGGCGCCCTGCCCGTACAGACAGAGAGCAGAGCAGCTCTCGCACTGCGGCTCCGCTCACACGACAAACACTCACGTCTTCGCTCCGTTTCCTGTCGGTTTCCTGCAGATTCTGACGAAGCGTTTGACTCGGGAGCAGAAACATGACACGGCGTTTTTTTTTTTTTTTTTTTTTTTTTTTTTTCACTGGAGTCTCCTTCAGGTCAGGGTTTATTTATAGAGCGATCCATCAGGAGCCTGTCTCAGCGGGCTTCACATGCCACATCGTATACACTCCTGCTAACCCCCGGCTCCTGACAGGACACTCGGCCGGCGTCACACACTCCCCCGGTGCACGCTCTGACCCACCCAAACCATCACTTTCCTCACTCACAGCCTCACTGCAGCCAAACCCCCTCTGAACAAGCTGACTCACAGACATGAAAAAAAAAAAAAAAAAGAATGACGTCCACTTTCACTGTCAACTTTTTAAATTTTTAATCATTTGACAGTGAAAATGCACAAGAGTAATAGTAATAGCAACCTTTATTTTTTATTTATTTATTTTTATTTTTTATTTATTTATGTATTTAGAGAGGACAGTGCACATTAATTAACTTTGCTGTAAATGTGCCAGTGTTAGCCAGAGGCATGATGTTAAAGAACCATTAAAATATACAAAAAGGGACACAAGGGTCATAATACATAAAAAAACAGGGGCACAGGAGACATAGCTGTTTTTAAAAGAAAGTTACAAAGTGCTTTACAAGACAAAAAAATTTGAAAAAGTAGACAAACAATGGGAAAAATGATTTAAAAAAACAGCTGATTATACAACATTAGGGAGGAAATGTAAGAGCAAAAGCTGCTGTTCGTGAGGAAGAGGAAAAAAGTTCAATAAAACAGTTAAAATAATGACTCGCTGAATAGTCGGTGAATCAGTAGTAATAAAATATAAACAAGATAAACAAGTAAAACCAGACCAAAGACCCCGGGAAAGCACATTTCGTCAGCAGAGTTGGTACAAAAGTGTGCGGTGTATCACTTCACAGCAATAATCTGCCAGTGGGATGAGATAATCCCACGTTTCCGGTGCAGTTTCATTCATTTCAGAATTTTTTTTTCTCTGATAAAAAGTATAAATGTGTTGAAATGAGGTAGAATGAGGCAGATCAGCCATTAGGATCAAGAAAATGACACTTGGTTCAAGACAAATTCTGGACACAAGTTGACTAGCGTTGGAAACAAGTGGGATTATCTCATCCCACTGGTGGATTTATGACCTTATTTGCAGAAAAACAAGATGTTACATGGCTGGATGCCTTGTTTAAATTAAGATTTATTTTTTTTACAGTGTGGATATTCCGATTAATCCCGGGCTTTAGTGCCTAGTGACTAGTTAGCTCCCGTGGGGCCGAGCAGCATCTGGAGCGCTTTAATTCCAGTCAGGAGAGACGTATCCCAGGAATGTTCGGGAATGACGAATCTGACGTGAAATTAAATTTATGGAAGGAGCGGTCTCTGGTGGTGCGTGGAGCCCGGCAGGAAGCAGATCGCCGTGGGAGAATTAACTGCTTCCATATCTGAAGGGAATTCCCTGCAGAGCCGAGACGCCGGGGGGAAGGTGGGGGGGTGAGGTCCAACGTGGGGACGGAGGGATTCATTCAGAGTTAATTCAGATTTTTTTTGTCCGAACTCGACCGGAGCCCCAGATTTCGCCCGTCCTCCATTTCCAGGTTACGTTGGACACCTGAAGTAGCCTGCGTGTTGCCTTCAGTGTCGTCACGTGAACTCATCAAGGCGAGGCGAGCATGAAGGGAGCGACTTAAAGAAGCAGGTGGATCGTGGACGGGTCAAACACACGAGCGACACGAGTTCAAATCCAAGTCCAAGCCAAGCCGGAGTTTGTTTTTAACGTGCTGGTAACGTTTGCTCGCCACCTGACGTTTCCCAGCAAACATTTCTTAACCTTAACCCGTCCTTTTTTATTTATTTATTTATTTTTTTACCATTGTTGCACCTGACTCGTGTTCTTCTTTTTAATTTCTTTCTAGCAAATCCAAATGCAAACGAAAGAAGGTGTGAAACGTGATTTTTCGAGCGCGTGCCAGTGTGTGTTTTCTATGAGACGTAGGGAACCTTTGTCCCTTTACTCAACCTTAACCTTTACCTTAACTTTAACCCTAACCAAACCCTCCGCCTAACCTTAACCTTAACCTTAACCTTAACCTTAACCTCACCTCAACACGCTTCCCATTCATTGTCTATGGAAGCAGCCGTGCAATGCATTCTGGTAGGGTTGTGTTGCGTTTCGAGAGACGGGGCGTCACATCGGCATCTCCTCATTTGCATATTGTTTAGGTCTTGGCTACTTTATGCAAATTAGGGGAAACTTTGAAACGAACCGTCGTCGATGTGAAATGAAGAGCCGAGTCAGCAGCTGCAGGGTTTATTTCTTACCTCGCATGTTTTCAGAAACCCTTTTTTTTTTGTCATGTAAAAGAAAGTTTGGAGAAGAGCTGCCTCGTTGGTTTGGTTTGAGATCCAGGAGAAGGCGTGCGCGTACAGACACCCTGACTGAACTCTGAGCCGTGTGCTTTTAATTCTCGGTGGTCGTTAATCACATCTGAGCACATGAACACCGTCTTTATTTTTTGGGCTGACTTTGGCACTTTGACAAAAATTCATAATGACTGTGTGTTTTCACTGTCAGGTAAATGAAAATAAAGACGCTGACGGTGAAAACCATTCATATTAATTTCCTCGGACTCGTCGTCTTTGGTCGGACTCCCACTCGCGTCCCCGTGTCAGCTCGCCGTTACATCACCCAGCAGACACTTCCTCCGGATTGAATCCCCCTCCTGCATGAACCCTGCAAACTGCAAAAATCGACCCCGACAGATCAGGGACTTTATCATTTCATTTTGGTTAATTTTGACTCGTGTTTTCAACGCTGGTGCATCAACGTGTTCGCCGGGACTCGACAATCAGAGGCATTTTGTCTCATTTAAAGAAAAAGTTCCAGATTTTTTTGTTTTAGAAAGCCAGCACATCACTAGTGAAGCCCTCTTTCAAAGGAACAGTTCACTCAAAACACAACTTTCCCCAGTGTAAGCTAATAGATAATATCTTTAGAAATGAAATATCGGTATCGACCCAAAGTGAAGTTTTCCGTAGACATGTGAACCAGGTCCAGTCTGCCCTGCTTGTGTCTGCTGTCAGGATTTTCTCAGGCGGAGCTTCGTCAAACCTGATTCAGTAGGATCAATCAGAAAATGAATAAGAAAATGTTATATAATAATAAATATGGCAGGTTTTACATCACCTAAGTCAAAGTAGTTAGTCTTATTTTGCTCAGTGTATTTTGCATCTGCCAGTCCGCCTTCAGAATAAGAGCAGGCATAATAAAAAGTTAATTCCACTGCAGGAGAGACTTGATGTTCTCTGCAATGAGGTGGGAAAAAATATGTGCATTCATCAGCATGACTCAAAAGATTCGGGAAAAAATCAGCATATTTGATAACGGCAAAATATCAGTATCCTGCCTCCCAGTCCAAAGACATTCTGTGTGATTTTGTGGGGTTTCCACTCTCAGATACAGTGGGGCTGGATGGGTTTGCTTCTTCAGTACTCAAGGCGGATTGATTCAGCCTGCTGGTGTCCTTCAGCAGGAACTAGTTCCTCAGTGGAAGTCGTCCCTCTCCTCTGGGCTGGGATTAACATCAGACGTCTGCGTTTTTTGTTTTTTGTTTTTGGAAAGAGCTTTTACTGCCGAGTTTATCGCACGACAGAGAAACTCCAGAGAGGTGGAACAGTTCACAGTTAGCAACAGAGAAAGCCTCCTTAGTTTTGGCGTGTCTTTTAAAGTGTCTTTTATGTTTTCCCTTCTTTGTGTGTTTTGTGTGTTGAGTTCCACAAAACAAACCCTGTCCAGCCTCATCATTCTGGAAACTTTGCCAAATCACACAGAAACTCCCTGGATTGATAGACTGCATGAGGGAAAAGTGAAAAAAATAAAAAAATAAAATAAATAAATAATAATAATACTAATTAATTAACTAATTAGATTATTTATTTATTTTAAATGCATTATTTATTTTATTTTATTTGCGTATTTTCGATTTATTATTTTTATTCAAAAATTTAAGTTATTCTATTATGTTTTATTTATGTAATTTTTATGAATCTTTTAATTTTATTTGTTTTCTTGGGTTAACTGTTCCTTCGAAACATTAAGTTCTCCGTGTCTCACTGTTTTACCATTTTAACATTCAGTTTTTTTGTTGGTTTATTTTGATTTTTATCATTTTAACCCCCCCACAGATGCACGCCAACATCCTGTAATATCAATTATCCTGATATCTGTGACTGTATTTTGCATGAGCGGTGTTTTCCACAGTATCAACGCACGTTTACATGGTCACTTTGTCACCGCAGTTTTCAAAGCTGCTGCACAAACCCCCGGCCTCACCTTCAACCTGGCATTTCTGACTTATTTTATTCATTTATGTATTTAACGCCGTGTAAACAGCCTCCTCTTATTCCTCTATAAAATTAAACCACCAGCCTCTCCGCTCTGTAAATCGCTCGGCTGTCGTCTGATCGGCCGATGGTGAAACTTCAGATGAAAACTTTGTATTGTTGTATTGAATTAAATGCATTTCATTTTTATATATGTATATGTTTTTTCTGTATCCTTATCTATATCCTGTTCCTCGCTGCTGCCATGATCCAATTTCCCCCACAGGCAATTTTCCTGCAGGAATCAATAAAGTATCACGTTATTATTAAATTTTCACAACGGCAGAGCAAAGCAGGGCAAAAAAAAAAAAAAAAAAAAAGAGCAGGAAATGGTAAAACACACTCTTCCCCTGCTAAAAATTCATGCAACATACATACACTCATACAAGCTCATGCAGAAATTAAATGGCTATCTGTGCCGGCTATGCCATATACACACACACACACACACACACACACACACACACACAGCTCCCCTGACATCTTTACATCTTCATAAAAGCCTGATCCTCGCTGCCTGTTTGGCTGCAGGGCGAGGAGCCATCGCAGATCCCCCCTCCATGTGGCTCATGTTTTTCTCATGCCGTTTGTTTGAGCGTCGGGTTCCACGCCGCCTCGGGCCGCCGAGCCCCGCGCCCGCACCCGAGCCGCAGCCGACGTCACGTCTCATGTATGAAATTGTGTCTGACAGCTTTGCAAAACATGTTTTGACGTCTGCTGGCGCTCGACTCGAATAACACAGCGGCCCCCGAAAGGGAAAGAAAGAAAGAAAGAAAAAAAAAAGCCTCATCATTAGCAAACCTCGTGGCAAAGGAATAAAAACGAGCGAGGTTTCGCAGCGTTAAAATTCAGTTTGGAGCTTCGCTGACTGGAATAATTGCTCGATTATTGTAAGAATTTAATGTTTTCAATATATTTCCCCCCGCTCTGGCTCGTTTCTGTACATATTTCTGGAAACATTACAGCACATATGCATTTTTTATTTTGACAGACGATACTGATGTGATGCTATGAGGCTTTTTTATTCCCTTTATCAGTAAAAAAAAAAAAAAAAAAAAAAAAAAAAAAAGTAAATTCTTAATTTTTTACAGTGTGCTACACAGTGAAACCAGCCCTCCAGGTGAAAAGTAACTTAGATTAACATTTGGTTCTCTGGCTGTTTAGAAATAAAAGCTCTGAAGTGAAACTCCACTGGAAACAAGTGGGATTATCTCATCCAAATCATCTAGTCTCATTTTTCAGTCTATTTACTTAAAAAATCTGCCAGTGGGACGAGATAATCCCACTAGTTTCCAATGCAGCTGCACTTGTTTTTTCAGGGAACAACAGGTGGATTAGCCATGGTAACAAGTGGGATTATCTCGTCCCACTGGCAGATTTTTTTTTTTTTTTTTTTTTTTTTTCAAGATGACACCAAATTACTTGCAGTGTGGGATTCATCCTGCTAATCTGTGAAGGTTCAAAAGTGGAATGGGCTGAGGGGACGTCCCTGCCTCCTCACACAAAATGACTTTTGATTCACTAAAAGTCTGCAAACATGTGGATTAGCGTTGGAAAGCAGTGGGATTATCTCATCCCAGTGGCAGACTGGGACTGAGACCTTTTTTTTTTTTTTTTTTTTTTTGCAGTGTTGAGAAAGTCTTCTTTTTCCTCCTCAGATCCTGGCTCGACCCAAACACCAGTTCAACACCAGCTCGCTGTACCAGGACGTCACGCTGGTGGCCTGGGACCCGGCGCCGTACTCCGTCGACCTGCACAAGGTAAGACTTGCCGTCACACAACAACCGGAAAATCACGCCGGCGTTCGGGTAGCGGGCGTCAGCTCTGTCATCTGTGCCGAACAGAAATGCTACTGATTTTGCGTCACCTCCCTGCAAATTGCTCTAAAAAAAAAAAAAAACCCAAAAAACAGATGAAACTCCAGCAGTCGACTCTAATAGTGATAATAATATCGATGGTGATGCCACCTTCTCCTCCAGTTTATGCCGTTTCCTTTGACACTTGAAATCCTCGCATTTCCTGTCGGTGTGGCCCGGCGCGGCCCCTCCCTCCTCTCTGGCATGTGTCCATTACGCCGTCAGGGGCCCGTTATCACCTCCGCTGTAATTACAGCGCTCCTGATGAGCGGCGCCGCCGAGGGAAAGCATAAATGTTGAGGGAGGAGAATTCAGACGTTTGTCAGGAGACGCTCAGCTCTGCACACGCTGACATCATCAAACTTGTTTCCTAGAAAATAAAAAGAGTGTTAATGGCCACAGCTGTTGTATAATAACTAATGAATGTGATATATGATAAAGCTGTTGTCTAAAAAAACATTTAAAAGAAAGAAAACTGTGAGGAAATGTGAAAAATGTGGGGTAGCTCATTTTCTGTGAATGGAATACGCCCCTTTGTTCATTATTAATGAGCTGGTGGAAGCTGATTGGCTGGGGGTCTTGGTGGCTCCGCCCTCTCTCCAGCTGAAGCACAGCGGTGGTAAAGCGTGGGTTGGATGATGCAGAATTTAAGACCTTAAACGCAGATGACTGGTTGATTTTGGATGAGGCTCAGCTGTGATGAAACGACCGGGGCTGATTCTGATTGGCTTGTTTTTCTGGTGACATCACTTCCCACACAGAACCTCGTTCAACAGCGAGGAGCTTCCCCTTTTAAAAAAAAAAAAAAAAAAAAAAAAAAAAAAAAAACGACATAAATAAGCTCCTCAGGCTAAGAAATGTTTTTTGTAATATCCTCCCTCTGAAATATGAATAAAAATATAAATGGTCAATGGACTGCATGACTTTCTACTTAAAACGCTTTACAGTGTGTTTGCCTCACATTCACCCATTCACACACACTCACTCACTCACACACTGATGGCTGCCATGCACGGTGCCGAGCTGCCCATCGGGAGCAGTTAGGGGTTCAGCGTCTTGCTCAAGGGCACTTCGACATGCTCTCTGGAGGAGCCGGGGATCGAACCGGGAACCGTCCACTTACCAATCGACCGTTCTGCCTCCTGAGCCTCAAACTGCAAACTGTGCTTGTCGTCCTGGTGATGATTTTAACAGGAACGACAGAGAAGATGAGTGGCTTTTGTCTGCAGATTACATTCTCAAACAGCTAAACTGCACTGTCACACACGTTTTGTTGCAGATTATGTTTGTTTGTGACGCATCACAGAAACGTCTGAGTCTGAAGTCACGACAAGGCAGACGGAGCCAAACGTCTGACCTTCACCTGTCCGACCTGAGTTTGAGTCCAGCATGAAGCAACAGTCGTGTTCGATTTTTGCAAACGCTACATTGCATTATCATAAACAAGTGTTTTGTTGTCTAAACCCTAAACCTAACCTTTCCCTAACCTTAACCAAGTAGTTATAAGAGTAATAATAATAATAATACATGACATTTGTATCGCGCTTTTCAAGATACCCAAAGTCACTTACAGAGAAAAAAACAGAGAACAACTTTAAAAGGATAAAACTAGAATTAAGGAGTAGAAAAACCAAAAAGAGACAAAGCAACAAGCAGTAAAATGGAGTTAAAAAGTAAAGAAGTAGGGAAAGCAGGTCTAAAGAGGTGGGTTTTGAGGGCTGTTTTGAACGATGAGCGGTGAGCTGGGAGTGAATTCTGGTTTGTTGTCTAAATCTAACCTTTCCTTAACCTTAACTGAGTAGTTTTCATGTCTTAATCTAACCTTCCCCTAACCTTTACCATGTAATTTTCTTTCCTAAATCTAACCTTTCCTTAACCTCAGCCACGTAGTTTTGTTTTTATGTCTAAACCTAACCTTTCCCTAACCTTAACTGAGTAGTTTTGGTGGCTGTACAAAACAAAACGGACTAAAACGTCATGAAAATACATTTCTGATCAACATGTCTTGTATATCATGTTGATCAGAAACGTATTTTCATGATACATCAGAAACAAACGTAATCCGAGACAAAATATGGCCCCGCCCTCCCTAAATGTAATTAAGAATGCAGTTTAATTGTATGGGATTATAATTCTTAGGAGACAGAGTTACTCAGTTTCCTTGCTGGACGTGGAAATAAGGTGGCGGTGTATGTTTGGCCTGGGATTTGCCCTAAAATAACCACATCCGGTATAATATTCACTTTTGCGATGCACGTTATTTTAAAAGCACAATATCCACTCTTTTCGTGGTATTTATTTCAGTCTCATATTCACTGGATGTGTGTTTGTGGTCCTGTTTGCAGCTTTCCGTTTCTCCACCATGGATTGTGCATTCAGCGTGAAAACGGTAAACAAACTAATTAGTGCGAGGGATTTTGCAGCGTTATTAAAGCAGCATGCAGCTTGTGGTCTGATCCCGCCATTAAAACTCCAGCCTGCAGTCATGTCGAGGGGAAAAAAAACAAAAAAAAAAAAAACGACTTTATTCCCCGTTTCCTTCGATGAGGAGAATCCTAAACCTCCCCGGTATGAGACAAAACGCCGCAGACAGCCGGCCTGTTGGGTGCGTGGCGGTGGCGGTGGCGGCGGCGGCGGCCTCTCATTAATTGCGGTCAGGTTCTCAGTCTTAATGAGCGAGCTGTGTGCAGAGCTGTGATGGGGTGGAAAATAAAATAAAAAATGAGAAACATAATTCCTGGGTGGCCGCTGTAATGCCATGAACAAACACAGAGAGCCTGAGGAAGAATACAGAATTATCCTCCACCACAGGGAAGACTGAGATGTTTTTATTTGTATATATACATGTATACATATATATATTTTCTTTTTTTTTTTTTTTTTTTTACCACCATTTAGAACATGCAGGCTTTGAGCCAGCCCGTGTTTCACATTCACACGGTGCGTCTGTATATGTACATACGAAGCGATCAAAGAGTTTTATTGATTTTGCTTTGGCCATCGGGGGGGATCCAAGCTTCTTTTTTCGTTGTTGCACTCGCCGTCAGTCATTATTGACAAGATGTTTGCGCTCGATTCTTAAATAAATTCCACCAGAGTGTCTTGTCTGTGAAATCTTAGTTTTTTTTCCTCCAACAGTGCACACATTCTAGCACTTTATGTTGTTCATTTCTGCTAATTATATGCAGATTTTATTGCATTTATAGCCAAAGTTGGTGTTTGTGTTGATGAGTAGTGATTTACTGTGAGGTTTTGGATGTTTTGCTGTAGCTTGCTGAGTTTTGTGAGGCAACTTCTGTCATTGGATGAGATAATCCCACTTTTTTTCAAGTGTAAATGTGTTGAAACAAGGCAGAATGAGGCAGATCAGCCACTCGGATCAAGAAAATGACACTGGATTCAAGTTGAATCAACTCTGGAAATTAAGAGACGAGATTTTAACCCTGAAGATGAGACTAAAAGATTTTTTGCAGTGTAAGGAGGTCAGAGGGCAGAACCGGTGAGAAAATTGTGAAAAATAAATGAATAAGAGCGGAGGAAAACAAGAAATTGTAGGTTCTGGGAGGGTTTGTAATCATTATGGATCAAAGGCGCTGAAGAAAATGAGTTGAAACTTCAGAAATTGACAAAAGTTTTACATCAAACGTCTTATATACAGATTTTATTGCATTTATAGGCCTGTTTTGTATTTGTGTTGATGAATATTGATTTACTGTGAGGTTTTAGGTGTTTGACTGTCTTTGGATGAGATAATCCCACTTTTTTCCAATGTAGTTTCCCATGTTTCATGATATTTTCTCTTCTGGGAACAGGTATAAATCTGTTGAAACGAGGCACAATGAGGCAGATCAACCAACTGGGATCAAGAAAATGACACTTGACTCAGGAAAAGTGAAGTTGAATCAGCTCTGGAAATTAAGAGACAAGATTTTAACCCTTAAGATGAGACTCAAAGACTTAAAAATGAAGATTTTTGCAGTGTAAGGAGGTCAGAGGGCAGAACCAGTGAGAAAATGGTGAAAAATAGAGCTGAGGAAAACAAGAAATTATATATTCTGGGAGGGTTTATAACCATTACGGATCAAAGGCGCCGAGGAAAATGAGTTGAAACTTCAGAAATCCACAAAAGTTTTACATCAAACGTCCCGTGTGAGGAGAGAAACCGTCATAAGATGATATTTACCACCTCGTTGGATAATATTTTATGTGTGATCTAACGTCTGGGAACATTCAAACCTTTGATCAGAGTCAACATGCGTCAACAGTCTCCATCTGAGCGAGTGATTTAGCCTCATGTTCAGTGTTAAAATCTCTTTAAAAAGAAAAAAAAAGACAGATTTATTTGCAGTGCACCTACCGGGAAAAATAAACCCACAGATCAGCCACTGGGATCTAGAAAAAGTTGGTTCACGTCGGAAACAAGTGGGATTATCTCATCCCTCTGGCAGATTTGTGTATCTCGTTTGAGGAAAAACAAGATTTGAACACCGAACATCAGATTAAATGACTTTTGGGTTCATGAATTCATGTTTAATGTACATAATGCCACTATTACACCAGTAAAATGCAGTAATTTGTGATCAGTGTGTGTATCTTTGGTGATTTTAATATCACACCGTGCCTCTAATGGCTAAACTGAACATTAGAGGGCAAAAGGTTGGCTGTAATTTGTGTTTATGCTCAAAATTATTATTATTTTTGTGTCAGGAAAATGCCTGGCTGTAAAATCCTGACCTTGTGCGGTTATTTTTGGCGTGTAGGTGATTTCCAGAGTCCCGCATGAATGCCTCACAAAATCCAGAGGTCAGGGTCGGCGTTAATTACATGAGTCGCCCTAATTAGAGCGGTCCCATGCGACCAGGCCACAGGACACACGGAGCGCGTCAGCGGCGAGACATGACATCCAGAGGAGGCCGGCAGCCGCGCATGTGGGTCAGAACGAGCCTCACGTGATCCACTTTCTGTCAGTGTCTCACACACACACACACACACACACACACAGAGAGAGAGAGAGAGACACACACACTGGCTTTTATGTTAACCTGAAAAGGATGTGACACGTGCAGCAGAGCGACGGGAAAAAGAAACACACACACACACACACACACATCTGCAGCTTCCTCCATTCATGCTGTGCGCTGCCAAAACAGTCAGTGTCTCTGTAACCTTGACAACGAGTAACTCTGTCGAGCTGATGGATGCTGAAGCTGTTGGAGCAGATACACACTCCATTAAAAAAATGAAAATAAAAATCTGCATCTTCAAGTTGTAGGTTTCTGGGCAAAAATCCTCCTTTTCCTTTTCTTCCCCAGACTGAGACCAGATGTTGGACACCATTTTCACCTCTGGACGTCCAGTGGTTCAGCTCCTATGGGTAGCATTTTGTGTTAGCTTAGCATAAACACTTGAAGTCAATGGGAGTCGTTAGCCTAGCTCAGTCAAAGTGAAAAAATAAACATTACAGCAACTCTGAAGCTGTCCCAAGACGTGTATTTCAAATCCACATGATCCGCTGTGTAAATCAGACAGCTTCAGAGTTGCTGTGAGGTTTATTTTGACGGAGCCAGGCTAACGACTCCTATTGACTTCAAGTCTTTATGCTAAGCTAACAGGAAATGCTACCCACAGGAACTGAACCACTGGACGTACAGAGGTGAGGATGGTGTCCAACATCTGGTCTCAGTCAGGGGAAGTTGGAAAAAAGGGGGATTTGGCCCAAAATGTTGGACTGTTCCTTTAACAAGTCGTTTAGTCTCATTTTAAAGTCGCCATGAAACGACGTCACGTGACCTCGACTTCCTGTCAGACATCTTAAACAGTGACATCATCATCCTGCACCGGTGGCTGTAAATTAAAATTTCCACTAATAAAAACTTTAAAAAATCTGTAAACATCCTCTCTCATCCACCTCATCCCTTCAAAATAAAAGCATGTTTGGGATCCTGAGTTCCTGTTTCAACAGGAAATCAACAAAGTAAGAGTTCTTTCCATTTAAAATCTTACCTTCCGCACTAACTTAAACTCTGTGTGTGTGTGTGTGTGTGTGAGCTCTGCTGCACTTTATGATGAATTACAAACATGATCCACTGTGTAACCGAGCAACTGTTATTGATTCTGCACAGGAACTGAGAACAGGGGACACATTTTTATGAAAAATGAGTTCTCATTACTTTAGCCGGTGTAAATCACTCCTGACAGCTGCAGTTTTCAGTTTGTTTAGTTTACCGTCCCAGAGCAGAGATAAACATCAGATTCTGACTCCTTCCCCCGTCACCACAAAAACAAATCCAAATCATTTTAGTCTCGTCTTCAGGGTTCAGATCTGTTTTTTCTTCCAATAAAGACAAAAATTCGCCTGTCTCCAACACCAATCAGCTTTTCTTGAATCGAGCGTCATTTTCTTGATCCCAGTGGCTGATCTGCCTCATTCTGCCTTGTTTCAACACATTTATATGTAAAAATCCTGAAACTGCACTGGAAACAAGTGGGATTATCTCATCCCACTGGTGGATTTTATTACCTTGTTTGAAGAAAAAACTGTAGATTTTTTGCAGAGATTTACAGATTTAGCTGAATGTGTCAAGACGAAAAGTTTAGGAGTGCAACTCGGTAAGAAATGACAGACGGCAGCCAGCGTTTGGTCTTTAAACAATTAAAGGTGCTTTAAAGAGAGAGAAGTAAAAGATAAATATCAAAAGTTTTGCAGAAGTTAGTCAAAAGCCTTTAATCAATCCTAAAGGAACCCAAGGCATTTCATTTTCAACAGAACGTTCAATACTCCACCATCATCTGCAGTGTGGAAATCTCAATTTTCTTCAAACAAGGTAAAAAATCCACCAATGGGATGAGATAATCCTGCTAGTTTCTGATGTAGTTTCAGGACGAGGTCAAAAATCTGACAGGAAAAAAAACAAGATTTAAACTCTGAAGACTAAATGAGCAAATGTCTGCAGGACCTTAAAAAGTCTCAAAATGTCCCACATGCCATTTTACCTAAACTGGGCCAACATGAGCATCTAGAAAAAGAAGTTCTCCTGCATCAGAGTCGACATGATTAACACTAAAAGGCCTTTTACTGAACCTTTAGGTCTTTATATTTACTTTTCTCTGTTAGAAAAATGCCTGTTCTTGACTAACCCCCATTATTTCTTACTCAGCTGTGACACTGCAGAGAGAAATCTAAGAAAATCTGTGTGCAACTTCCATGGAAAAGCAGTTCTGATTTGATTTATCACTGAGGAAACTGAGAAAATGACATTTCCTCGAAACATCTGGTTAAAAACCTAAAACTGAGCTTTGCACTGGACCAGATGTACAGCACTCACCTTTGCAGACACCTTCACATCCTCACAGAGAAATCAGGCTTCAATTTGATTAAAAAATCAGTGTTAAACTTCTTAAAAAGGCACTAAATGTGCCTGTGAGAGTCTCAGAGTGTGTTTCCCCCTGTGGGTAAAAGTGACTGTTAATTACTTGCACCTCATGTCAGATTCAGGAGTGATGGAGAGTCGGCGAGGGGCCGGCTCCTCGCGGTCACACCGTTATTTCGCTCTTGAGGTGAACGGGCAGGGAAGCGATCTGGTGACCTGCGAGGAAACAGCTGCAGGTTAATTAAAAGCGAGGCCGTGACGTCAGCGCCGCTTTCACCTTGAAAGGAGCAAGGAGCCTCGGCGTGTTGCTGCTTATTTAACACATCGACGGGGGGGAGACGGGGCTTTATTGATCGACAACAGTGACTCAGCGCTTATTTGGCCGGATTTATGGCCTTTAAAGCGACTCCCCTGTCCCGCCGCGGGAGAGGAGACGCTGCGTGCCGCCGGCGTTTGGCTCGGCTTCAGGCGAACAGGCGTGTCGACCGGCCGCCTCTCATCAATCTGCCTGCAAATAACACGGCTTTGCACTTTGAAACTGAGTCGGGCTTTGTGCAGGTGATGTGCAAATCCTCCCCGTTAACTTCAGTGGCGAGGCAGCCCGGTCTCATGGCCGGTCATGACACCGTCACCAAAATATAATCTAGAGATTCGAGTCCATGAACACAACCTGTGACAGTGGTGAGGTCATATGAAGAGCCACAGAGTCCATGTGAGGAAGGTGGAGGGGCGGTGGACGGTGGGGGTTTAACAATCCATCAATCTGGATTAATATATCAATCTAATGATCAGCAATCCAATATAATCAATATTAAGTCTGTGTCACCATTTTCATCCAAGCAAGCCGCCTTTTTAAGTGGCAGTCACAGCCAGCAGCTGAGAAAAAACAAAAAGGACAGTAATCTACTCCACTCTCAGGAATAAATCAGCAGTGTGGAAACGTGCTGGATTTCAGAGAGAATAGAAATCACCTGCCGGAGCGAGATTAAATCCTCGAGACGAAGCCGGCCGAGCAGCTGAAGCAGAAACACGGCGCTGTGATGTCACCGGTCGTGTTAAATCGACATGATATCGTCTCATATCGATTGTCGGCCGGCACCTGTCGCATCGTCATCCAAACACTCAGTATAATATCCACTGGTGGAAAGAGTCCTGCAAATTGTTACTCAAGTAGAAGCAGAAGTAGTGTTGAAATCTACTTGAAGTAACAGTAAAAAGTACTCAGTTACTTTTTAGAGATGATAACTGTCAGATCAGATCTTTACCTATGAAACTCTAAAAGGACGAGCACAAAAAAAAAAAATTCAAACTAGGTTCTTTTAAATGTGGATATGGAAATTTCCCAAAAAAAAAAAAAAAAAACGTAGTACACAAAAAAAAGTAAAGCCAGATTATTACCCGTCTTATCTTTGCTAACGGGTCATTTACTGTGAAGGTTTATGAAGATCTAGTTCCAGATGCTTTCAAAGAGCATGCAGAATCTGTACTTTAGCACGCTTTTGCTGAAATAATTTTAATCACATCCACTACACTGCAAAAACTCAAAATCTTACCAAGATTATTTGTCTTATTTCAAGTCAAAAATGTCTTATTCCTAGTCAAAATATCTCATTACACTTAAAATAAGACATGATCACCTCAGAAGTAACTTGTTTTTAGACAATTGTCTCTCGTTTCAAGTGAAAATTCACTTGAAACAAGTGAAAATTTGCTTGTTTCATTGGCAAAATTTGTTGCTTGTTTCTAGCTAATTTTCACTTATTTCAAGTGAATTTTCACTTTTTCCACTGGCAAATTTTGCCAATGAAACAAGCAAATTTTCACTTGTTTCAAGTGAAATTTCACTTGAAATGAGTGAAAATTGTCTAAAAACAAGTTACTTCTGAGGTGATCATGTCTTATTTTAAGTGTAATGAGATATTTTGATTTGAAATGAGACATTTTTGACTTGAAATAAGACAAATAATCTTGGTAAGATTTTGTGTTTTTGCAGTGTAAAGTAAAAGTAAAATTACTGACTTCTAAAAGTACTCAAAAGTACAATTACAAAAAAAAAAAAAAAAAAAAAAAAAGCTATTTTATTGCAGTAATTTGAGTAAATGTAGTTACTTTCATCCCTGGTTACATCATATCATGATGGTCAATCACAGCCTTCAGTCAGGCGGCCCGGGGTTTAGGTCTGGGTTTTTATGCCTAAACGTAACTTTTCCTCACCTGGATAAACCTGGATAAATGTGTGTATGGACATCAATCTATTAATTAAATGTTGTGACTAGTGCACAAACTTAGGTTAGGTAACACTTAGGTTAGGGAAAGGTCACGGTTAAGGTCAGGAAATCTTCCTCCGTACACACCGTTTGTCGCTCGCTGTGTGTGATTTCTCTGTTACAGGACTTTGGCGTCAGATTCGAGGAAATGTCACCGGGCTGGGTTGATGTTCATCTGTTTTAGGATTTGCTAAACATTCATATACACGTAAAGTTGGAGGGAGAAAATGCCCTTCGCTGTTACTTTGCTCATATTTGACCTCCTTGACTCCGCCAGTCCCGTCGGTGTGTTTGTCCTCGCTGTGTGGCCGAGCTTTGTTCAAACCTGCAGAGCTTCATTTTAAATTCTAGCTGAGATCCTGAGGTTTCCAAAAATCCCGAACATGAGCTGCTCCGTTTCAGGGAAATGCGTCTAAAATGCTGCACAAGACATGCAGATCTTTTCTATTTTCGATGTGAAGCTGCAGCCACAACATGGAGGAGACTCTGTCCTGCTCTACGGGGGAAATTATTTAATGTTAAATCAGAGTTTAAGGGGTTAATAGTCCCTTCTGCTTATTTCAAAATTCAAATTTGAACTAGAATTAAAAAGTAGTGAAGCAAAACCTTTCATTTCAAACCAAGTGACGAGTAAAAGCTACCGCCGTGTTTTTTTTTAAATGAATGCAAATACCAGACCAGCTGCAGTAATGTGAGCGGATGTAATGAGTTACTTCATTGTTGTGTTTGTGCCCCTCAGTCGATCATGTTCATGTTTAATTTTCCGCTCGGTGGAGCTCAGCAGACACAGCAGGGTGTGTGTGTGTGTGTGTGTGTGACCGCCGTCAGTGAAAACGTGCGCCCCTTAAAATATCAAAGGGCGCTCGCCAAAAAATGTGATGCAAACGTGAACCGTGCAGCAAGCCGGAGTCTGCTGCCGCTCCATGCACCCAGTCTCACCTTCACGGCTCAAATCTCGTTTTTATTCCAACACAAATTTAAAAAAATAATAATCTGCCCACCTGTTTCCAGCTCCAAGCAACTTCTCTTGAATCAGGTGTCATTTTCTTGATCTGACATCTGCCTCATTCTGCCTTGTTTCAGCAGATTTATGCTTTTATTATCATCAGTCAATCAATCAAACTTTATTTAGGCCTATTGAGCACTTTTCATACAAAAGGAGCAGCCCAAAGTGCTTTACATAAAAACAAGACAACAACAATACAACACACACATACACACACACACACACTCATACACACACACCCAAATTTAAAAACACTGAGGAATTAAGAACACAGAGGAAACACCAGAGAGAAGATAATCAATACTATAGAGATATAAGTAAATATCTAAAAAAAAAAAGCAAAAGTAATAAAAATAAGTAAAATTCAGTTAAAGGCCAGACTAAAAAGGTAAAAATAATCAAATAAATAAAATTCAATTAAAAACCACTCTCAAAAGGTAAAAATAAATAAATAAATAAATAAATAAATAATAAAATAAATAAAATTCAGTTAAGAACCAGACTAAAGGGTCAAAAATAATAAATTAATAAAATTTAGTAAAATAAAATTTAGTTAAAAGTCATACTAAAAAGGCAGGTCTTGAGTTTGCTTTTATTACAGAAAAAAATGCAAGTGAAACTGCATCGGAAACTGGGATTATGTCATCCCAATGGTAGATTTTTTTTTACCTTGTTGGAAGAGAAACAAGATTTTAACTTTTAAACGACTTCAGACGGAGATGCGTCTGCCGATGCTCAAACTGAAATCTGTCAAAAGTGAGCGGACGCGGTTGAAAAGAATCGGAAAGACGGAGGCAAAGACGCTTCTGAAGCTTCTGGAAAAGAAAGTTGGAGCTGAATTTAACGACTGTGAGACACTTTTGTGTGGATTTTTTTAAAACATTTCCACCTCCCTGCAGCAGCCGCTTCACGTCGAGTCGAGGAGGACCTCTCTGTTTTGTGGATCTTTGATTGGGATTTCTGTAGACGAGAAGTTTTTTTGTTTTTTTTATCTGTATTTATGACCTTTGTCGAACTGCCTGCTGTCGTGTTTTGATTTGATTTTGTTTTGATTTTCTGGAATCCACCTCATCAGTCTTGTTTGGTGCAGCTGATCTCAGAGCTGCTTCCGATTAAAGCGGCGCCGGCTCTTTGTGGCAGAAAATCTTATTTGGTAAAAGCAAGGCCAGATAAATCACTTCATTTTTTGTATTGTTTTTTTTTTTTTTTTTTTTTTTTTTTTTATGTCAGCCAGCCACGATAAGACCAGATTTGAGGTTTTCCATGTGGCATCAGCAGGCATCCTGGTGCTTGGGTTGTTTTCAGACACAACCAAAAGGAAATTGCAGCCAGCACACACTGAAGATCTGATCGCCCACACACACACACACACACACACACACACACACACACAGATGCATTTTTACCAAAGTGTGAAAACATAAATAATAAATAATGTGTCCAAAAAGTAAATTCATGAGTGCGGATCAAAGACGGACGTGTGTGCAGAGTAAAGACCCGGCAGGCGAGTTAAAGCTGGCCACAAGTGTTTTTGGATCCCGAGGAAAACAAGTGAGAAGAAGAAGAAGAAGAAGAAGGAGGAGGATATTTATTTATGTCGCATTTTGCAAAAACAAGTCACAAAGCGCCTGGCACAAACACACCCAAAATAAACATGAAACCAAGAAGCAGACACACACACCCGAAGGCAAAGAAACAGCGAGCGCAAAGCGAAGGAATACAGAGCAGGAACATGCAAAAACAAGCACAAAATAAATAATAATGATAATAAGTGTTTGTTAAAGGTGGTAGAAACATGACTGTGGGCTAGTTTGCTGTGTGTGTGCTGTTTGCTCTGATCAAAGTATTAATAATAATAATAATAATAATAATCAGTCAGCAGCCGCATAAAAAACTGTCTTCCATCGTTTGGAGTCACAGTCAGGCTTTGAAGAAGAGCAGATGATAACATGACATGACAAACAGTGTTTGAGCTGGAATTTAAATGTTAGAGGGATACTCTGACTTTTTGGGGGGAATTTGGCCCGGTGGCAGCCTCACCCAGACCAGTTTGACCAGTTCATTTCTGATTTCCAAGAGGCTTTACCAGACTAAAGTGCGTCCGTCCAGCTTCCTCAACGCTCCTCAGTCATGTATTGGATCAGACGGCCAATCTGCCAGAGCGAATAGCACGACCTCGAAGATTCATCTGGTTACCCAAAATCTGAGAAACCGAGCTCTTTGGAGTTCAGTGGATGCAAGTTTTTTATTAGCCGGCTTTTCACTCTCGTGTCAAACGCGGGTGTGTCTCCATGGTCTCCTCCGGGCTCTGCTGGCTCCTCGGTGGGACTGTCCCGGGCCAGTTTCCAGCTGCTGATGGACCAGACAGGGCTCACCCAGCTCTGAGACGGAGCTAAGGCTGGTGGGCGGGGCTTACCTGGCTGTGGGCGGAGCTTACTTGGCTGTGGGTGGGGCTTACCTGGCTGTGGGTGGGGCTTACCTGGCTATGGGCGGGGCTTACATGGCTCTGGGTGGGTCAGCAGTGCAGCTGATCAGTCCAGGGGTGTATTCAACGATGTTATGATGCGTAACGTTGTGTGACGTTGTCTCATTGAACGGTGTGTTTGGTTGTAACGTTTTGTAACAGAGAGCAACATGCCTCACAGGTAGTTTTCCTCCATTTTGTGGGCGTGTCAGAGGTGTCCAGTCAGCATCAGCCTGTATTGAAGCCTCCGGGATTTAAAACGATAGTGTGGTAAAAGCACTATGTATGTGGTAAGTATGATGATAAATCAGAGTAGAGGTGTGATTAACGACTGCCACTCAGGCGGCCCGGGTTCAATTCTCAGAAAAGTTATATATTTATTTACTGATTATTAGTGATGGTGGTTAGAAAAACAAACAAAAAAACACTTTTATTCCATTTTAAAAACTGGTTGCGAAGTGATAGTTCAGCTCACAAGAGGTGCAGAAACACAGCAGAGTAGAGCCTAAAATGAGCAACAAAGGTCGTTTGTGTAAAGTGTAGTTAGCAAAATGAACATTGTTTTGCACATTGTAGCTCGCTAAATATCTATAACATCTGACTGTTGTTGTAAAACTTTTATTGGATTTATAGGCCTATTTTTATGGATTTGCATTGGTTTTTACTGCAGGATTTTATGTGCCACTTTCTGTATTTTATTATAGCTGTTTTTATCACACCTGGCTAGACGCTGAATTCCCCGTCACGGAGCAATAAATGACTGAACTGACCTGAAAATCCTTTGAATGTTTGTGAATTTGATGGAAAAGAAATTAAAGCACTGAAAATAAAATAATTAAAACTAATAAAAATAATATATATAATATATAATAATAAAATAATAAAAAAATCCTCTTTGTCCTAGCATCAACACTTTCTTTTACAGATTTTTTTTTTTTTACTTTGTTTGACAAAATGGAGATATTTTTACACTGCAGTGTCTCCTGTTGCTGTTTTAATCTGAAAAGCCACATATTCCAGCTGTGGAAAAGGTAAAAAAAAAAAAAAAAAATGGCGCTCTGGTGTCTCACGGGAGTCGTTTCGCTCCTCTCCTGCAGTGGTTCGAGAATCCCGACTACGACCTGTTCACGCCGTATAGCGAGCGCCGCCGCCGCCGCCCCGACCAGCCCTTCTACATCCTGCACCCGGCCTTCATCTGGCGGCTGTGGGACGTGATCCAGGCCAACACGGAGGACAACATCCAGCCCAACCCGCCCTCCTCGGGGTTCATCGGTGAGTGCCTGCTGACCTGAGCTCTGATTTGAAACTTGTGCCAAATCTTAGTTTCTGGTTTTGTTTTGAGGGACAAACAATCTGTTGTGCGAGCTGCAGGTTCCCCACAGTTAAATCTCTATCACCATAATAAACTCCCACCTCAGTGATAATTAAGGAGCAAAAGGAGCAAATTACCGTCTGTTTGTCATGAAACTCGACAAATAAATACATTAACATTTTTAGAAATATAAATTTAACCCTCTCCGGTGGCAGGCCGTGCATGGAAATTCATAGATGGGGGGTTTTTGCTAATATTTTGACCTCTATCAGACACCATAGGCCTCATTTGTTTAACTGATTTTTGTATTTTGCAGCACAGCCAGCGGACCGATCACAGTTGTCCCTCGCTATAACGCGGTTCACTTTTCACGGCCTCGCAGTTTCGCAGATTTTTTTTTGTGCAATTTTGCATGCTTTTTTTTTTTTTTTACTGGACTTATTTTTCTACGAAGATTTGAACTTTGAGAGAGTTTAAACAAGAGAGAAAAGTGAGAAAATGTTAATGCCTGTCTGAGAAAAGTGTATAAAGTGTGTAGAGAGGGGTTTTACAGCCTTAAAACATCTAGAATAATTGTAAAAAATAAAGCTGACTACTTCGCGGATTTCGCCTATTGCGGGTTATTTTTAGAACGTAACTCCCGCGATAAACGAGGGACCACTGTACACACTCACTGGCCACTTTATTAGGTTCACCTGTTCAACAACTCGTTAACACAAAAATCTAATCAACCAATCACGTGTCACTAACTCGTTTAGGCATTTAGGCCTGGTCGAGACGATCTGCTGGAGTTCAAACTGAGCGTCACAACAGCGAGGAAAGGGGGTTTAAGTGACTTTGAACGTGGCGTGGCTGTTGTTGAGAGTTTCAGGAGCTGCACGAAGGTCTCGAGGGTTTACAGAGAACGCTCCGGAAAACAGAAAACATCCTGTGGAACAGATTGACGGGGGAGCTAAAGCAATGTCCAAGCAGGAGCAAGTTCAAACAGCGGTACAAACACGTGGTATTCACAAAGTATAGGGAAGAGGAAGGGTGTGACAAACACTAGGGTTCTCACATATTGTTTATTTACTTGTTATTTATTTATTTTTATTTTTTTTGGCACCGGTAAATATGTTGAGTTATTTGTGATTGTGAGTATGTGATACACAGGAGGTAAACTGATTAATTACTAAGTGGAGAGGGGGTAGGATTCAATAAGCATTGTGCTTCTTCCTACTGCTTTTCGAACGTTAAGTTAATATTGTTTTCAACTGTTCTTTTGCTGTTTTGCTGGTTTTTTTTTTTCTTTTTGTACTACTTGCACATGTTCGAAATAAAACCTTCATTCATTCATTCATTCATTGAATGAGAAAATGCCTTGTTGGTGCCAGAGGTCACGGGGAGAATGGCCAGACTGGCTCCAGCCGACAGAACGGCAACAGGAACTCGAATAACGTCTTGTTCCAGCCGAGGTCTGCAGGAGAACATCTCTGAAGTCTCAACATGAGGAACCTTGAAGAACACAGCAAGGACAGGAAACTGAGGCTGCAGTTCACACGAATCACCAAAACGTGGACAGCAGGAGATTGGAAAAACATCGCCTGGTCTGATGAGTCTCGATTTCTGCTGCGACATTCGGACGGTCGGGTCAGAAACTGGCGTCAGCAACACGACGGCCTGGATCCATCCTGCTGGTTCAGGAGCTGCTGGGGGTTTGATGGTATGGAGGAAGTTTTCTTGGCACACTTTGGGCCCCTTAGTACCAACTGAGCTTCGTTTAAACGCCACAGCCGGCCTGAGCATCGCTACTGACCAGGTCCGTCCCTTCATGACCGCAGTGGACCGGCTCCTCACGGCTGCTTCCAGCTGGAGAACATCACAAAGCTCTGATCATCTCAGTCTGCAGCAGCTGCATGAAGCTGTCGAGTCAATCAGGACCAAAACCTCTGAGGAACGTCTCCAGCACCTTGTTGAACCTCTACCAGCAAGAATTAAAGCAGCTCTGACGGCAAAAAGGAGGTTCAACCCGGTACCAACAAGGTGGATCTGACCAAATGTATAATGGAGAACATTTTTCGAGATATTAAATCCATCTGAGTCATTGAAAGAAACAACTCCAGTCAGTAAAAGCCAATAATTGCAAAACTGCATCAGAATACTGATATTAATATTCTGCAAAGAAGTTGCGTTCAAGGTTTCTTATTAATGCGTGACTTTGGAAACAGGAGCCGGTGTCTTCCTTCTGCTTTTTTGGCTTTGTGCTTTCTCTTCTTCTCTCTTAGAACAGACGGATAAAGTTTTCAAAGCGAGATGTAAGGCTGCTTTGAAACCCGTAAAGACGCAGGGAAATGATAAGATATCTTAAAATATGATTTTAAAAAAAGAAAAACCATCTCTAGGGAAAGCTGAAAGTTCTGCTTTCAAGTGTTTTTCATCTCTGCAGACGGACTGGACGGATCTTTCTTCTGTCTTTTTGTTAACTTTGACTTTGGAGATGCTGATGATAATGGTGTTCGTTTTGAAGTTGCCAAGCATGACGCATGCACACACACACACACACACACACACACACACACACACACACACACACACACAGGCTGTAACAGCAGCCGGGGGGACAGATTTTAGCAGCTCGGTGTCCTTGGAGCTTTTATAGTCCTTTTACGATGTTTATTTTTTCCTTTTTTTTTTTTTTTTTAACATTCACGTCACCAGTTTTAGCGCCGGCCTCAGAGGGGCCGCCAGCGTCATCGTGCACATAAAAACCCCTCAGCGTCTAATTTGGTCGCGGGACAAAAGACAGGCATCATCCAGGAGTGATCTCATCTGCACAGCACGTCCTGGAGGGAAGGGTGCGTTCAAGGACGCCAACGTAGCCCGGCGATACAGACGACCGCCGCCGACACTGAGCCGAGCGCCGGACGTTAACCCACGACGGCCAGGAGCCCAGCAGCAGGGCATTATTTAGAAAAAAAAAAGAAAAATGATTAGAGAAAAAATACATTTATTTGATTTCACAATTAAAAAATAAAATAAATAATAATAAATAACAAATAATAAATAAATAAAATAATAATAATAAAAAAATAACCCCCTGCAAAATTAAAACAACCACACTGTTATTTTCCTTTTTTGGCTTCATTTTTACATTTGTCCTCTTAAAAAAAAAAAAAAAAAAAAATTGTCTTCCACTTTATTCATTCATTCGTTTGTTTATTGCACCGTCAAGGTCAGGCTTTTTAAAATTATTATTATTTTTAAGACAATACAAAGTTTCTTCATAGGCAAAGCATGTGTGTATGTGTTATCATTATCATTATTTTTATGATTATTAATTATAGATGAATATGTGTTAAAAGAAATGAAGGGATTTTGGTCCAGAGGGTTAAATAGAGCATTTCAAAATAAAAGCCTGCTCCTGGATGAACTGATGTGTGGTTTGACCTCACGTCGCCTTCGGCCGCTGGGAAGTCGCCGCTGCGTTCCTTCTCCAGACGAAGAGACGATCTTAAAGCTTCGTGATTCATCCACTCTCTGACCGACTGTCGTGCTCGGACTCCGGTGGGAGCGCACGGCGGGAAAGTGACTCTCTACTCTTTTTATATTCCCGCTGTTTTTTTTTTTATCGCAGATTGACTGCGATGAAGCTGTCGAGGGTGAAACATCTGCGGGGTGTTTCTCCTCGTTTGCGGCGTCACAAGTGAACGCTTCGACGCTGGTTTCATGTGTGTGTGTGTGTGTGTGTGTGTGATGTAAATGAACTCCAGCGTCTCTCCTTGACCTTCTCTTAGAGCGGAGAGCAGCGGGATAATCAAACGTCTCAGTTGGTTGATCATCAGATAATGCCCCGGCTGGTGGAAACATAAAAAAACAGCAAAAAAAAAAAAAAAAAAAAACACTTATTAAAGCAGCAGGATACCTGTGGTGTGAGGATTAAAGCCTCGTTACTAATGTGGAGGATTTTATTCTGAAAACTGGTGTGAAGAGAGTTTTCCTGTCCTAGTGGAAGGAATGGAAACCAGCGGCTGCAGAAAAAGTAGGAAAAATGACACGACACGTCTAAAATACCACCGCTCGCTTTGGGAGAGGAGATCATTTTCTGGATTATTTTCTGGATTATGTTTTGCAGCGTGGGATTGAAGGCTCGGAGGCGCGGCGAGGTGCAGCTCACAGCACTTTATTCAGAACGTTCTCCATCAAAACAGCGACAACGACGGCACCATGAAGCAGCTTCCTGTCAGCTTTGAATGCACACAGACGTCCAAGCAGGAGACAATATAAAAATATACACATTTCATTTAGGCACATAAACAATGATGAATCATATTGCTGCCAAACTGTGACGCTGTGGTTTTGTTTTTGTTTTTGTTTTTTTTTTCTCTCACCGTTAGAGCAGCACAATGTAGTTTCAAGCCATGACGATGGAAAACCAAACACCTGCGAGTTGCTTTGAGTCGCTCGCCACGCGTTCGTGACTTTCCGAGCCAACCAAGATGTTTTTTATTTATTTTATTATAAATCTGGTGAAGCGACAGGCCCCGTTTACACCTGCTATTAAAATGTAATCTGTGTCGAAAAAAAAAAAAACACGCAGAAACAAAGTGGACGGCAAACTTCACTGATATTTCTAATTATTTCATAATCCAGAACGCACCAGGATGCAGTTTGAAACCTGGATTATGGTCACGTTATTATCTGATTTTCAAAAGCAGATACTAAAAAAAAAAAAAAAAAGAAAGAAAAAATGAGGTTGGATTCCCGTTGGATTCCAGGGGGGCGCTCCGTGTCGTTAATCTGACAGGTTAATCTGCTCATTGAACAACCCGCCATGTTTGTTGTGGTCAGTTCAGATTATGCCCTCGAGAAACGAGACCCGATCACAGGTGTGAACGCAAAAGCTGAGCGGGGTGATTCCTGTCGAGGCAGCACGTAACACACAGATTGAATTTTGACAGCAGGTGTAAACGGAGCCGCAAGTTTGTGTCTTGGTTTTCTCCGGAGTCAGATTACTGCTGGTTTTCCTCATAATCTCCATCTCAGCAAGAGATTTTGTTGAATCTTCAGTGCCCGTGGGATGAGATAATCCCATTTGTTTCCAGAATTTAATTGAATCAAGTGTCATTTTCTTGATCCCAGTGGCTGATCTGCCTTTTTCTACCTTGTTTCAACACATTTATACCTGTTCCCACAAAATATAAAGATCCTGAAACTGTACTGGAAACAAGTGGGATTATTTCATCCCATTCACAAATTTTTGACCTTGTCGGAAACAAATTAAGTTTTGGACACTTAAGATGAGATCAAATGACGTGTTACAGTGGGAAAAAATCTCCATTTTAACAAGTCATTCAGTTTCATTTTCAGTGTTCAAAACTTGTTTTTCTTCCAATAAGATAAAAAAAAATCTGCCAGTGGGATGAGATAATCCCAATTTTTCCAGGGCTAATCATCTTGTTTCCAGAATTTTCTTGAGTCAAGTGTCATTTTCTTGATCGTAGTGGCTGATCTGCCTTATTCTGCCTCGTTTCAACACATTTATACTTAAAAATCCTGAAACTGCACTGGAAACAAGTGGGATTATCTCATCCCTTTGGCAGTTTTTTACCTTGTTGGTAGAAAAAAAAAACTGCACTGGCCACATGTTGGATTATGAAAAAGGTGATCGTCATGCTGTAGCTCCCAGCCAGGTTTAATGAGGCTGTGTTTTCAATCTCACACAGAGACCTTCATGCGGCTCAGGCAAAAGGTTGCCTCATTAAAATTTATCGGGAGCTCACGGGCCGCACTGTGGATCTCCTCTTGGATTTCATTGTTGAACTATTAACTTTTTGTCTTGGACGTGTGCAGATGTAGATGTGGACTTTTTGTGGTATAATGGACGGAGACTTATTTAAGCTTCTGATGGCAGGTGATTTATAATTAAACGTCTTGATTAGACAGAAAACCAGCAGGACAAGATTTAAAAAAAACCACAGCTTCAGTCACTTGGCACTAAAAACTGCAGCGGCAGCCATTGTAGAAGCCACACTTGGTGCATTCGTCTTGCATGTCAGATTGTTTCCTGAAAAGTGGAGCCAAATTAGCATATTGGAAATCAAAACCAGCTAATTAGAGACATTTTCTTGTAGCTTGCACAAGCAAAGTGGGAGCAGAGTTATAATTCCTTTTTGGGGATTGCTGGAAGTTACCACATTATTTCATCAAGCATTAAGAAGTGGGTCTTCTCCAATGGCTGGATCGGTCTCTTGCGGGTATTTGGGCGAGTCACCGGTTCAGATCCTTCACCTCAAACTACACGGTGCAGCTGATGACCTAACAGACCTTAAATGGAGAAATTAAAGATTTTTTTTTGAGCACCTTCGTGAACAGTTTGTTCATGAGATCTTTGCGACACAACAACAGTAAACAGTTCTCCACACCCCCGGGACGGTCACGGCACTGAGATTTCGGCGGGGGGTGGGGAGGAGAGGGGCGACACCTCACACGACCACGGCACCGAGACTTCGGGGCGACACCAAGCAGACATCATCGTTGAGTTTTCCAAGAGGTCGACGTATTGCGACACATTAAAGCCTTCAGTCCAGACGATCGATGGCGGACACCCCCTCCCACCCCGTCCAAAAGAGCACGATCATGAGTTTTTTTTTTTTGGGTCACTGTCACACGGTAAAAGGGCGGGGACGTTGACAAACAGCGCCGCGTTGAGGTCCATACCGGCCCCGGCCTCACGGCATGATGTCGGGCAGAGCGGGCGGGTCGGGCGGCTCTGCCTTCTCTGACGCGGGGCTGATGCAGTCCTTGTTGTACTGGGGCGAGCCCGAGATGTGGCCCGTGGCCGCCGGGGTGCTCTCGTACACCCTGCGGTTGAGCTGGACGGCCGTCGTCTTGGACGGCATGGAGGAGTGGCCGTTCTCCGTCATCTGGTGTTTGCAGTGGAACAGGATGAGGAAACACCGGTAGAACTGGGCGGGACAGAGAAAAAAAATTCAGAGAGGGTGAAAGTCAGAGAGGGTAGGAACCATTGATCAGCTGTTTTTGAGTTTTCTGTAGACATTTTTTTAGAGGCCGACCTGCTCTCGACAAGCTGGTTAGTTAGGCTAATTGACTTTCCATGTTCCAGCATCCTGGCCTTTTGCAAACTAGATCTAGATGGGTTTTTTTTTAAGGGATACTCCAACACTTTGGCGAAAGACCCTTTTCCGACTTACCAAGAAACCATTTCCACCTCCGTATGTCCAGTGATTCAGTTCCTATGGGTAGCATTTATTGTTAGCTTAGCATAAAGACTTGAGGTCTATGGGAGCTGTTAGCCTGGCTCCATCAACGTGAAAAAATAAACCGTGCAGCCGCTCTGAAGCTGTCTGATTTACACGGTGGATCACATGGATTTGAAAGACACATCTTGGAATTAAAAGAAGTTAGATGGCTGAACTGTAACCGCTTAACACATTTATCCCTCCATCTATGTCAGTGATCCTCACACCGCTGAAGGTACAAATGAACTTCTCCGAAGGCTCTCTTAGACTAATGATTCCCAAGGAAGGAACCAAACCACTGGATGTACAGAGGTGAAAATGGTATCAATGGTCTCAGTTGGAAAAAGCATATTTTGCCCAAAATGTTGGAGTATTCCTTTAGTTATCACACCCTGCCACTTGGCACCAAACCAGTGTATTTGAAAAGATTTGAATAAAAACTTTTGGAGTAATCGTGTCTACAAATTGGAGGCTTGGACGGCGGCATGACAGGAACGGATCAAAATCAGTAGACTGACTGTTGTTTTGTCATTTCACACTGCATTTTGTAACCATGTTTTAGGAAAGTACTACACTATTTATTATTATTATTGTATCCCCAACTCTTTGAGCAGACGCCCTTCTTTGCCATGGCTTGTTTATTCTCTGAAATAATGTGACTCCAGAGCAGCTGTTGATACAGATTCAGCTCCGACCTATTGTGCGTCAGTGTTTGCTCAACAGCATGGGTCCTTCGCATGACACACATACCGAGGATGACTGGTACGTTTTGATGCATCAAGACGGAAAAGCAGAGCCTAGCAGCGGCTCCTGCAGTGACCCGTCGCCCAAAATCCCCGAAACGTGCTGTTCGGTTGTCTGAAGTGAATTCAAAGTGTGAAACGGAGGAAACAAGGAGGAAATGCGTCTGTTTGAATCTGTAAACCCAAGATTAGCTGGCAATAGTCATTGTTTTTCCTAATTATTGGTGACAATGCTGCAGGAGGGCTTTTCACATCCTCAAATCTGCAGCCACAGACATCTCAACCCGAAATTTCCCCCAATACTCCGCTGTTATTTACTAATTTCAGTGGTTTTACTGCCTTAAGGGTGAAAAACTGTCACTAATATCCCCAATAAAGAAGCCAAACGTACAGATTTAGTAGAAGCTCACGGCACATGGCTCAAGGTGATCATATCAATTCAGTTACAGTAACATTAGGCTACTTGGCTGGTTTGTGAGCATAAACATACCTCATAGTTAAGGTGTTTCATGTAATAACAAAGCTAAACTCACAGTACATTGGATTTTGGTTTTCACAGCTGCAAACACAAGACAGAGTGACCTAAAGTCAGTGTTTAAAGCACATAATGTTGTCGATTCTGCCTTAATTTGTGCAAAGGTTATTAAAAAGCAAAAGAATAAACTATAATTATTCCTCTTTACTGGCATCCCTTATGCATACATATTATTTTAGTTGTGATCTTAACGAAATTTCCTGCTGTTGTACTTTATTTTTTGTATGTACAGGCAGGCCCAAATCAAATTTTAAGAGGGCGAGATTGCATTTGGTTGCTTATCGCTTCAATCGTCTCTGTCTTCTTCCAGTAATTTTCTGCAGCATCTCTGCATGCCACTAACTGATCCCCTCCCTCATCAAATCACAAACAAAAGAAGTAATAAATAACGAGATCATAACTGCTTTGTAACAGTAAACATGATAAGAATCGGGGAGATTATTCCCTGCGTGTTTAGGTGCCAGAGCAACGTTAGGATTACAGACATAAGCCCAGCCATGCAGAGCTCAGGCATGATATTTTCAGCTATGCATAGACACAGTCACACTTCCAACTGCAGTCTATTAGCCATAATTGCTTTTTGTGAGAAAATCCTGTAATTACTCCGGCAGTGAAAGGGGGAATCAATTTTCCAGCTCCGTTGCAAGTAAATCCTATGTGCGTGCAGCAGAGACGCAGGAAACAGTCCTCGCTATCTCTTATTTATCTCTTGTTTGTCTCTGAGTTTGGTAGTACAGTAGTTGTTGGGATGAATGGCAATTTGAATCTTTTCTTTTTCCTAAGAGGGGGAGTCTGGAACAGGAAGGGCAGCATCTGGAGATCAGGTTGCATTTGGTCACATAATACGTTATTTTGATTTGACCCCTAAAGGAAGGCCAAAGGAACACATTACTGTTGCTTGTTTAACCCCTTGAACTCTGATTTTCCCTTGAAATCCCCCTAAAGTAGCTTCAAAGTTAGAAAAATAAAGACATAAAGAAAGAAAGAAATCCATATTGAGGGAAATATTCAAAGCCAAGACGCTGTTGTTTTATGGCTGCAGCATCACATCAAATAGAAAAGATCTCCATGTCTTGTGCATCATTTTAGACGCATTTCCCTGGAATTCAGCAGCACGTGTTTGGGATCTTTGGAAACCTCGGGATCTCCACTAGAATTTAAAGTAAAGCTCTGTGAGTTTGATCAAAGCTCGGCTGCACAGCATGCAGTTGCAATCACCAACCCGCTGTTGGGACCTGCATGTCATCAAGTTCCTAGCCGAGTCCGACCCAAACCTGACCTGAGCCCCTGATCATGCTTACAGATACACAAAAGGACAAGCAGCTCAGATAAGAACAACTTGCAATAACAAAGGACAAAGAGCCTAAAGCTCAGCCTAAGAGTAAAATGACCCGACCCTGACCCAAGCCCAGTGTCTTCTGGAAAATGAGCTTCCAAGAGGATCAGGTCCTGTCAAGCTCAGATCAAGTTGAGGACATCTGCAACAACTTACTCCTTACTCTGAGTGTTTGCTTTATATAAATAATAATAATAATAATAATAATACTAATAAAACAACAACTGGTCATTAGTGTCTTCTCAACCTCAGAGCTTTGCTATTTTCCTGAGGCATTAAAGGCATCAATTTTATACCCTCTTATGCAACTAGATGCACTAAATTCAAGATGTTTTTCTTAGCTGTTGAGACGCGTATTTTCCACAAAACAAACACCGGATCAGGTTCGGCTTTTCTGCTCAGCCTGGAGCTGGTCAGGTCTGGTTACATAACCCTGTTTTTTTGCATGTCTTGATCCTCAGTTGTGATGGGAATTACAGCTCTTTGATGGGAACCAGCTCTTATGGGGGTTGGGCTTGAAATTCAATTTTTGATTTGCAAATATTTCACTCCCCTTGATTGCTTTTATTGCTGTAGTGCCTCAAAATGCTGCTGACTTTTTGAGTTTGGCTTTTCTTTCTTTCTTTTTTCTCTAAACACCTCTGAGTCTGACTGCGTTATCCCACCTGTATTCCAGGAATACCTGCCTCTACTCTGCCTCGATGGGCTGCTTTAGGTTTGTTAAGGTTAGGATTAGCCAATCAAAGTGTGTGTGGGCAGGTCTTCCCAGAATCCAGGTGAGTGTTCTCAGTCACCTCATGTAAAGGGGAATAGATCAGGGCAGGCATTGAAATTTAGTTACAGCTCTATAAAGAACAACTCTCACCTACGACTTGATTCATACCAAAGAGCCACTCAGATCGTTTGCGAACGTAACATCACTAACCCTTCAGCTAGAAACCAAGCCCAGGGTCAAATCCACCAGTAACCCCATGAAATGTTTGTTTCCGCTGCAGGCATCCTGCTGATGATGGCGCTTTGCCGGGAGGTGCACGTCTACGAGTACATCCCCTCCGTGAGGCAGACGGACCTGTGCCACTACCACGAGCGATACTACGACGCCGCCTGCACGCTGGGCGCCTACCACCCGCTGCTCTACGAGAAGCTGCTGGTCCAGAGAATGAACATCGCCTCCGAGCACGACCTGAGGACCAAAGGCAAAGTCACCCTGCGTGGATTCAGTGCTGTCGACTGTGAGCCCGCCGGGGTTTGACCTTTTCGATATTTGTAGCAGACCGCCATGGCAGGTATATCAGACAGCGGATTAGTTTTTGTCGCCCAGTGCCGATGTGATGGAGGTGAGGATTGTACTCAACACATTTCTACGGCGACAGTCTGTAAAGCCTGTGGTGAAACCTGCCTCACCTTGCCTTAAGGAGCTGCTGGCCCAACTAAGAGTTTTGTTACCATGGACGTTAGTGTCCCGTCATCTGAATGCTGCTTCAGAGGCTTTTCCATCGTGGCAAGGATAAAATCCCAGAGGAAAAAAAACGAAGATTTTTTTTTTTTATTCTTGCCACGACAACATTCAAATTGATATGTACATTACAAAATATCAGCTTTTGGCAGCTTCACAATCTAAGAATATCAGTTTTGTTATCGGCCTTCAGAGATTCACATCGGTCAAACCTTTGCCACAGAAGAAGGATCGCAGTAAGCGTCCGAGTCCTCATTCCTTCAAGCGTACTCTTCTCTCTGATGGATTTGGGAGCTGGATAACGTCGTCAAATGCCCTCACTAACTCTTTAATCGGGGGCAAACGTACAGCTCAAAGGAGAGGATGGGAGCGAGGTCACACTTTCAGCAGCTGTCTTTCTTTGCCTTAACTCTCTCGGTCTTAAATTAAAGCATCGGCAGTGGCCGCTGCAGCAGAGACAGCCAGTCGCTGTCTTCACGCTTTCCCAATGTGGCTTTTACAAGTGCACATTTTTGAGGCGGAACTGACAAGAAGGGTGTACAGATAGTTATTAGAAAAGATAATTCAAAGTTATGTCTGAGAAGCGTCAGCTGATTTTCTCGGTTGTTGCGGCAGCTGGGAAAAAAAAAAATCCCTCTAGCAATAGCTCACATTTAAGAGGTTAAAGGCATGCAGGCGTCATGTTGTTCTATCGTCTGTTCAAGTCGTTTCTGTGGAATGGCTCCTTTGATTTAAGAAAAAAAAAAAAAAAGAAGTAGAAGAAGAAGCCCCAATCCAGATATATATTTTTTTCAGTTCATCCAAACACAAAGCCGATGCAGAGATAGGCCTTGTTAAAGAAGAGCGGAGACTTCCAGAACGTGCTGTGATTCAAGATTCAGGTCAGTTTTGGCAACAAACAGCCGACGCAAACGAAACGGCTCCAGCTCCAAAACACGATTAACTCATGCACAGACCGCCAACAGACGTGCTGCTATGCTCTCACTCTGGATTGGGGCTTTTGTGTCAATAATTATAAAGGGATACCTCACCCAAAACCTACACACTGTGCACCGTTCACTCAGCCCAAGGTGTCCTGAATAGCTGACAAAGAAAGTGTTTTTATTCAAACAGCTGAGCAGCGACTTTGATAAACAGTAACAAAAGGGATACGAAAACACTGTTGTGAAATCTCTGTTTGTACGTTCAATACATCCCAAACCAACATTTCTCTAAAAACAATGTTAACTTCTCTTGAAAAATCCGGTGGAGAAAGTTGAATTTGTTGAACATGTAAGCCAGTCGAACCCAGGAGAAGTGGTTTATCTTGCATTTCTTTGGTGAAGGAACATTGGTTGGAGACGTTCTTAAGAGCCAAATGGAGAGTTAAAACATGAATTGTGAAACGAAAGATTGAAAAAGAGAACTTGAGAAATAGAAATTGAAACGGAAGATTTCTTATCCTTTTTGCCGCTGATTATTGAAGTCATCATCAACTTAGGCTTTTTTCACTGAATGTACAAGATCTTGAGGAGAGTAAATAATACAAAATGGACTGTTTTTGGGTGAAGTATTCCTTTAAAGCTGCACTAGGCAAGTGTGCACTTTGGCGACCCCAAGTGGCAGCAGGTGATAACTGCATGTTTTGTTTTGTTTTTTTAACAGAAGTACTTCATTACCTTCATTTCCTCTTGGCGTTTGTTGGGAAAAGATGATAAAGAGGTTCATCCAATCGTTTAGGAGCTTTTTAGGAGACAGTTTTGGATTTGACTCCTGCGTCTCACAACTTAACCAAGAATTTAATCTGATTCAATTAGCGGTGATGGGACGCTCCTCTCTGTTGGGATTTAAATCTTTTGCATCGAAACCTTGCCTAGTGCTGCTTTAAGGGCTTTAACTCTGTCATTGGTGGCTAAACATAGTCTCTTGTTAGGAAAACGGATTATGATAGAAGTGAATGACTTTTGTTTTGATTGTAATGTATTACTGAGGTAAGTTCTGTAATGCGTAGTCCCATAATCTGGGAGATTCTCGAGAATGTGATTGTGTTTAATTTGTTGGGTGTTGATGGTCAGGGGCCAGATTTCGGTCAGCATCTGACTTCTCTTAATTAATTTTATTATGTAATTCAGGGATATTAGCTTACCATAGATCAGGGAGCATGCCTTCAGACCTGTTTTTGGACATTTTTACACATTTCGGGCTTTGAATCAGCTTTTGTCCAGACAGTTTTATTCAAAATTCATCATTTTCGGTTGGAAGCACGCTTGATATATTCACTTTTATGGCCAGTTTCAAGGACTTCTACAGTGCTAAATTATTTACGGAAAACTTATCTGATGTAACGCTTCCGCAGACACCGGGCGGATCCTCACGGGGGGGAATTCTGCCAAAATTTGACTCGCTTAATGAGTAAAATTACAAGTGGTGAAACTCGTTCTGAAACTCTGAAATATGTCGTGGTTTGTGTCCTGGGTTTTTGGGCGGCGTGGCTGCAGGCGAGGCGCACACCTCGACACACGGAGTGCCTCTCGGCGGCGAGTTACAACGGCCTCGGCACAAAAGGCCGCTTGTTCCCCAACACCGAGTGAGATCACCCGTTGACTGATAAGGCTTTGTGTTTACTGGCCTCTGGAAGCAATCTGTCTCATGCATGTTGTATATAATTTTTTAATCACTGACAGGCTCTTACACATACATCGACTCCGAGAAGAAAAAGAAAAAAGAAAAAAGGATTTGTTATCCAGCACTTAACAGCCAGTTTCTGACAAGAGTCTTGTTAGCGCGTCTGCATTCCATAAAGTATTGTTTACCCATAATAACCCGATTGTCAAACTGATTTCTCCCGGCCTTGGTGTCCGTATATGGCGCACTGTGTAAACAAGGGTTGAATTTGTTTTATTTCTCTTTGGGAAATCGAGCCAGCTGTAATGAAACGCAGCTATGAATAGTTTTAGAGGCCCCTCGTACAGCTGAGATGCCTCTGGCGGTGAAAACAGACTTGATATTGTGCCAAAACGATTGCCGGGTGAAAGCCTTTGCTGCTACGATAAGCTTGACAGGTCCTAACCACTGTATCGCTGTCGCTGGACGAAAACCACATATCTGCACTTTCCAGGAACGGGGGAAAAGATTGAAGTTCCTCCCTGATTCCTGTGCGTTTTTTTTTGTTTGTTTTTTTGTTTTTTAAACAGTACACACCCAATAAGGTTTTCATTAGGAGATCAAGGAAATAAAGCAACCGCTCAATGCAAAAATGACAATATCAGCTGGTCAGCAAAGTGAAATTGAAACGCTAACATTGCAGCCTCTTGTTTCTTCCACAACAGCAGCCGTGTATTTTCAAGGCGCAGACTTCGGCGTGTTGTAAATATGACCAGATCCAATCTACGCCCTTACCATGTGTCGGTGTTTGTCATTGGGTTTAATGGATTGCACAGAGAGACAGCAATAGAATTGTCCTCATTTTTTTTCTAGTGTAAGAGGCCTGTGTTAAGGATAGGCTTTCTGTAGGCACTTGAGAGAAAAAGTGCAGTATTTCACATATTGTTTTCTACTTGGACTAAATAAAGCTGTACTAGCTAGTAGCTCTTGTGCATGACTCTGCTTTCTGTACACTCCCGGGGAAAGATATTTATTATCCGTGTTTCCAGCTTGGGACAGAACCTGTTTGTGTTACTTTTCAATCCAACTAACCTTGTACCCATTTTTTTTTTTTTTTTTTTCACAAAACCAAAAGAAGGTCCAAGGTGCTCTTCTGGATTGCAAAAGCTGCTAACACACACTGTCACACACTAAAGAGCTGCCAATTATGACTTTTCTTTCTTTAAATACTAATATCAGAGTATTAGTCACAACTATTTGTGTCGATTTGAGGACACAGTTACTTTACTGCACTTTTGTACCGTAAAACACAATTTAAGTTTTTTGCTTCTTACAGTGCAATGTTCCTCTAATTAGCAGCAGCTGCAAATTCTAAGTTTTTTTTTTTATTATTATTATTATTACTTCTTCTTACTCTTACTGCATCCTTATTTGCAAAGTTTACATAATTAATTATTGCTGTTTAATTACTTTGAGGCACAGCTACAACCCCACTGAAAAGTTTGCAGTTATCTGTTTTGAAACCTAAGTGACAAGTGATCCATTTTTAGAGACTTAAAGCATGTTCTAAAGTTTTTCCTCTCCCACATTAGGTCAGCTTTTTATTTTCCACTTTGTTCCCTGCTTTGTTTTTTCCACACGTAACAGTTTAAAACTTTAATTTTGGCCACAGGGTGCACGTTTCTCATTCGAAGGCTGCAATTTGTCGGGTGTAAAGAAAGTGCCTGATACTACCACACTGTCAACATCATCACCAAGTACATGATAAACTGTGGAATCATAAAATTATGATACTCAGTTACAATTAATTTTGCAGCCGTGCTGAAACATGGTTTAACTTTTCATGTCGCCACAGACTTTCAAATTTCATCATCTCAGACCTTTTAAGTCTCAGACCTGATTATTTTTTTAATGCATTCTTATAAAATCCACCTCAGGCATGCTGGAAGAATGCATGCAGGTTTTGAGTGTGTGTTGTGTTGAAAACTAACAAGCTGGCGTTTGTGCGGACTCACCTGTTTGTTCATGAGGATGTAGATGATGGGGTTGAAGACGGTGCTGCTCTTGGCGAGGATGGACGGCACCACGCTGGCCACGGGGGTGATGAGGCCCGGCCGCCCGAAGGTCGCCATCATGGCCACGACGCCGTAGGGCATCCAGCAGAGCAGGTAGCACACCACCGTGGTGATGACCATGAAGAGGATGTGGAACTCCCTGCGCCGCGCCGCCGTCCGCCTGATCCTCCCCACCTGCACGGAAAATACACGCGAGAAACTCTAATGAGCGGGTGAAACAGTTTAATTGACTGTTTTAGTCATTTATCAAGTGAAAATATCAAACATTATCTGATTCCAGCATCACTAAGATGCTAAGAAAGCCTCATTTTCTCCATTAAAATCATTATAAAGTGAATATTTGGGGGGTTTTTTTGGCTGCTGGTCAGACTAAGAAGACATTTCAAGACAAAACTTTAGGCTCTGATCACTTCCCATCAGGCTTGGTCATTACTTTTTGATTTTATTCCCTAGAAAATTAGCCGATTAATCAAAAAAACAAGCAAAGTATGCATAATCAGCGATGAAAATCATGAGTTGCAGCCCTGGTGGAGAATTTACTCTCCAAAACAAGGAACGGACTGGATAGTTATCATCTTGAAAGCCAGAAATCACTTTGCAGAGTTATTTATGGGTCACGTCAACCCCCCCCACTGATAGATAATAGCAATTTTATGTTGTGAGTCAATAAAAAATCCTATTAATTTCCTTTTAACAGATCACAAATGTTTAACAAGTCACGAAATGCAATAAAGGAAAGAGAGAAGCATCCGTGCCTCGTAAAAACCCCATAAATCCGACCTCATACATCAGGTTGAGCGCAGGCTGGAAACCAACATCTCATCCTGGTGTATTATTGCAGTTTTTGACGATTTTTATTGCTTCGTAATCGCTTTGAACCGGTGGAATGCATGTGGAGCCGCACAGAAGCCGGCCTACGGTGAAACGAACTGCGGAGACCATGTGACCCGTCTCATCCGAGTAATCCCTTGAGACGCACATGAAGCACAAGGAAATGGGAGTAGCGTTGTGTAGGTTCATTTTTTTTTTTATTTTCCCAGCCTTCCCTCGCCACTGGCCCCCTCCCCCCCTCCTTCCCTCCTAGAGGATTTAGCAGACATGATTGAGCAGGTTGAAGGTATGGTTACGGAACACTGCCTCCTCCTATCCCGTTACGTAACGCCGGCAGTGACAGGCTGGAGGCGAGGACCGAATGCAGGGGAAAGGGGAATTCTCGAGGTATACAGGGGTCAAGAGGCATCTCGTAACACGGTACCTAGGGTCTGGATTTAGGCTCTCAAGGCTCCCACATTTTGGACGGCGGCCAAGGAAAATACTCACATCCTCCTTTATCTTTGCACAGTGTTGTTCTCAGGACACACGAGCCCCGAAACAGAGTCCAGACAGAAAAACTTATCTCTGAGGTCATACGCATGCACAGCCTGGGAACGACTGGCTCCGATTGGTCGGACCGAGGCGGCGTTTTGGAAGCAGCAAACTGGTCATCTTCAGCAATTATGGAGGATTATCTCAGTAATCCATGTGGCTTGGCAACAGGCGTCTGTCCTGTCCAGTGTCCATCAAGGCACCTTTGACCCTTTAAAGTCCAACAATTTTGAATGAGGGAACTCAAGGCAATTAATTTTTCTCCCTCTTTTAAGTTATTTTATGACAAGATTAACAGTGGAGGTGGTCTCTTGCTAGGATCTACATCTTGCCCTATGTAAGACTGATTACTGATTTTTCTTATTTCATCTCATTGGAGAATTTTAAAGTTGGGCCTCCATTGTAAAACTCCAACGAAACGCCTGCATCGGACTATTTAGGGTTTTCCCGATGTTCATCTGATTTACAGTCTCAGATCAACAGCTTACACTGGGATGATGTGTTTGCTATCTGGGAATATGCACTGTTTATTTAGTCTGGGATTATCCGAGAACGCTACCATTTTTTGCTAATATGGAAAACAGCCGGAAATACAAACACAAAAGCAAAAATGTGCACAGGATATGTTGATGATAATTTGAAGATAACTGGCTTAAATCCATTATTTCTGTTCTGTCAGTGAATTAGTCTTCATAATATTAGTTTCCTCCTCTTATAACTCTTTAACTTTTATAACTTTTTTTTCACTTGGCTCAGGTCTAACCTCACCGAATCTTAAAACTGTACCATCTGCAAACATAAACTGATTTTGTGGACTTTAAAAAACTGTCTCATCATGTTTTTCATCCTCCTGCTTTCACATCTAAACTCATGTATGTATGAATACATTTTTTCCACATCATGTCCTGTTGGGTTTTACATCGCTGTGGCATTACAGACTGTGGGGTAAACTGATCTTATTAGATTAAATGTTTCGAGCAGGTAAGTTGACCCTCATGGGAATGTGATTTAACAGGATGGGACAGCTGCAATGTGCATCACGGTCCTCTGGATGTTGATGCCTTGCTTAAGGGCACCTCAGCAGCATTTACACAGGCTGTAATTAAACTCCCTGCCCCCACCAAATGTCAGCGCGCTGTGGCCGTCACTTTTAATTATGAAGCACCTGACCGCCTGAACCTGAACCTCCTGTTAAAGATTCAACAGAGGCAGAACCTGACGAGAGGTTTCCTGAGAGGATTTGGGTTTTAATTGCTGCCAGTTGTGAGGCACAAGCAATCCATCACGGTCTGTTTACTGCTTTTCCTTTGAAAGATCAAACCTTATAGTCGATAAAATGTTCAAGATGGATTTCAATGAATGCAGCAACTCTCTTTTTATGCGCTCATCAGCTTCATCCATGTGATGTCTGCCAGTTCACATCACTAAAATGAAAAAATGAAGATTCAGTTTCCATAGTCGCACTTCAGAAATGATACTTTCACTGTTCATACTGTTCGATTACATTTCAAAACAAATTCAAGTGAGTTTATTAACCTTGCGAGTAGTTCTGTGAAATGTGGATGCCTCATGATTTTACAAGCTAAAAGATCCGGTTTAAGTTTTTGTATATAATTCTCCATTTTTGGTGCTAAACATGGGAAACTATTTTTATATATGTATAAAAATATTCTCAGCATATTTCATTTTCTAGATATTGTACCAAAGAAAGGGGTTTGCTGCACAGTGCAATACGCCCAGAAAGTCAATAGAGGCTTTGTAGAAGTTAGTCTAGAGCCCCCTAGTGGTCAAATTGGGATCTGCCTTGTAATCAAATGCAGCTGCCTGGTCTGAGTGACCACTGCAGTCAGATTTAGCTCATGTTGCGTGGCTCGCTCTTCCAAAATGACGTGGAGGAAGGTGAAGAGGAAAGCCGCTGATTTACTGCAGAGAAATCAGGGAAGGAGAAACCGCAGAGATGTCAAGGAAGACGGCGACAGGTACAGGTGTGCCCAGGTAGGCTAACTTTAGCTTTCCACACAGCAGTCCGGTAGCTTCCTCAGCACCAGGCATCGCCGAATCATGGTCAGAGCCAGAAAAACCGACTTCTGTCACTGTTTTTTCTCAGCACTACAGATACAGAACTGCTTTTTTCGGCCTGACTCAGCGTCAAGACTCGACAACAGGTGGGTTTTCACTTCACTTCCTCCGACATGGCTCTGAGTGAGGATGATCATGTCATTTCAATCACTTATAAATTTAGGAACAGCTTCCTAATCTGAGTAGACTAAACTGTGAGGATCAGACTGCTGCGTTCACTGCCTGGACATCTTGTCTTTTCCACGCTGCAGCTGATATTTCTTTGTTTTTATCTTCGATTGTCGTATTTTACAAGCGAACCTCTCGTGGCCTGTTTCCTGAATCCAAACAAATTAACAATGTGGCATCCAAAGATTTAAGACTATTTCAACCTAAAGTTTTTATTTTGGAGGGACTGTTTTACCGAAGAACGTGTTTTGGTTGGCTTTGATCACAGACGTTTGTTTGCCATCATTAGGGACAGTTCAAATCATTAAAATCGGCCTGCAGGATCCTCTAATGAGGCGAGGCCAGAGGAAACAAGATTCACCCTCAATGCAGAAATAATGGGTGAAGATAAAGGATGTGTGTTCACCCGCCTCCACGCAGCTTGAAGTATCCCAAATTATTATTTTTCCAAAGAGTAACTGCTGTTCTGTGAAGTTTCCATGTCCTGAACGCTCTTTAGCCTGCAGGATATAAAACTTTTTCCCTCAGAGCAGAAGGAACCGAGCTAATTAATCCGTGTGACTGATCTTTGGGTGATAATTTATAAAACTGTGGCCCACGGACCCAGAAAACATATGAGGGATCGTTTTAACATTCTTTTTTTTTTTTCCTCTGGTTTAATCTCAACCCGATTTTTCAGCATTCAAATCTGAATTCCACGCAGTTCAACCCTGTGAAACCTGTGCAATTTCATGTAATTTCTTTCAGAAACATGGGGGAAAATGCCAATTAGCAAATTTGCAAAATTGCTGGAACATTAGGTTGTTTTTCTTTAAATCTGAAAATTAAAAAAATTAAAAAATAAATACCAGAAAATTTGCAAAAAATCGATAAATAGATATCTTTTTGTAATTAATAGATGCAGCTACATTTATAATGATTGAAATGTCACGAGTGATGCTGGATCAACAGTTCTTATGTCCCTATGTTCTTATTTCTTATTTTATGATTTCTTATGTTTTAAATGTGTAACACAAACCAAAACATCTCGTGATAGAAGCGTCTCCGTGGGTCCAAATAATTTCAAACTGGGCTCTGTGGGCGACTGGAAACCAACCTGAGGGTCCAGATCATGAGAGCCTTTGTGGGTTAAAGGACATTTTCCGTCTCTACGCGGTTATCATATCACACCTGTGTGCTCTGTGCTCACACTGGTGACTCAGGACGTGACACCATGACAAAGCACATTTTATTTTCTCTGCCGGACTTTTGTTCCCCGCGTGTGAAAACCACAACCCGCCTCTCGCCCTGCCTCCGTCTCTCTTGCGAGTCGTGCCCTGGAATTTGCCTTTGGGGAACGCCGATTTCCACTGAGCCTCATTAAAAGCCCTCATTGTCTGCGTTTCATGTCCTCGCAGCTCCGTCTATAAAGATTTAATGACACACACAAAAAAAAGGAATTAAAGTTTGGTTTGTTGCCAGTGGAATGCCAGAGAGGCGACGTGATCGCTGCACAAGGCGAGTCGGGCTGAAAATGAGGCAGCGACACACACACACACACACACACACACACACACACACACACACACACACCCGTCACGGGACAGATCAGCCTCATTAGGGCCAGACAAAGTTTTGATGAATAACTTTGTGAAGTGATTCTACGTCTATAGACAATGGTGTAATTTATAATTTCTGAAACAAAAGCACGACTGCACACAAATTGTTGTCTTTTTGTTTAAAGGATGGAAAGGCGATGGACGGTTTTTCGTTTTGGGTGGTCATTTCAATCTGTCACATCCTAGGAAAAGAAAACTTGCCGCCGCTGCTTCGCTTAGCCAGGGAGGAGGGGCCAGCTTTGAATCGACAACCAACAAATCCTATTCGCTCTGCCGTTAATGATGTCATTTTGTAAAGTTCAGTTGCTCCGTCTCGTTTTCTTTGTGAATTTCTACCGATGAGACAATGAAAAATGCCAAAAGTCAATTTAATAATCCTGCACCTCATTATTATTTTCCTTGTCGATTACTTTTAAAATTTTTTTTTGTTTTGGCAAATTAATGAATAATTTATTGTATAAAGTGTGAAAAATAAAGCCACAAGCTGGTGGGAAGCAATCAAAGCCCAAAGCGGCATCTTCAAATGTCACTATTCATATCTTTTTGATGATATGAATAGTGAAAGACAACCTTTGCGTCTTTCTTAAGCTGTAATCAGACAGTAGTTTGGATTTTTACCTGATTAAATCACCACAGTAATCTATTAATTTCTCCCAGTGCACAAATTGATTAATCGACTAATAATTTCTGCATTAGTTCATGTCATCGCTGTCCAGTGAAGAGTAGGCTATGTATCTCCAGTTTGGGTGACACTTAATGTGAGATTTAAGAGCTCCGACCCGCGGGTTTCTAAAGGTTTTTTCTTAGTTTCTGGAACATCTCGGAGATACGAGGTTTCGTGCGGGGCGCGGGACCGACCTGCTTGACGGCGTACAGCAGCCGCCCGTAGCAGTAGACCATCACCAGCACCGGGATGCCCAGGCAGAAGATGAACAGGCAGATGATGTAGGAGTGCGACCGCGACGTGCGCTCCGTCCACGTCACCGAGCAGCTGGTCCCGGCGCCCTCCAGCCCGTAGCTGCTCCAGCCCAGCAGGGGGGGCACCGTCCAGAAGAGCGAGTAGAGCCAGGACCCGCCCACCGCCAGCAGGGGCTTGCGGTAGTCGGGCGCCCGCTTGTTGTACACCATCAGGGTGCTGTAGCGGTCGTAGGACAGGACGGCCAGGGAGATGAGCGACACGATGCCTGACGGGAGACACAACATACGTGAACGTGAAACAACAGATAAAACATCCACAGAATTACAAAAAGACAAAAACTAAAGCACGAGCAGTGGAGCAAATAAATTAGACAGTCAAATCGGCTTGTATAATGTAAACTAACATGGCATTAACACCCTTTAAATAACGCTTACATTATTCTTACGTTCTGACTTTTGTTTTTGCCATTACATAATAAAATGGAAAGTTACTGTCTTCTTCAGATTCTTTTCTTTTCATGCAGATTTGACTTTGACTTTTGCCTCTTTTCCAGCAAAAAAGTTCCTAAAAGTCTTATGGTGCCTACAGACTGTGAGATTTCAGCACTTTTGTACGTTAATGCGCAACGTGGATCTAACAAAAACAGGTACGACACCATGTTTGACTGATCATGTATGTCGACTGTAGGATGATCACATGACTTAATCTTATTGGATCCAGGGCCGAAGCTCTTGTGTGTTTGTGTTTCCACAGAGAAACGAGTCTAGTTGCTCCACGACGATGGCGAGGCTTTAATAACGAAGCCCCCGATCGGTTTTCACCAACATCAACAAGCAATTAGTCGATCATGATCCGAAACAGCTGAATGTAGCTCATGATGCAGAAAATACAGGCGTTTTTCAGAGCTTTATTAAAAATGCATCCATTCTTCCCTCAGTGACATCATCCCGCTGCAATAAACACACAAAACTTTACAAAACATCACAAAAATGTAAAAATGCTCACACCGGAAATCTTAATCAGGCTGTCGACAACAGATGCAAAAGATGATTGAATTCTTCATTTTTGCATTAAATAATTTTTAAACTCATCATGCAGTTTAAAACAATATTAATGCAACATCGATTCCCTCTTTAAATGGGAAAAATATTTCAACAACTGGCGCCCCCTTGTGGCGTATTTATACAATAACTGCTTTTCACGAGGTTATTGTAGTTTTGCATTTTGCATTATTTTTTATTTTAATTTTATTTTGACTTTTTGTGTACAATTTAAACTTAATTTTGATTGTTTTTTTAAAGCGGATTTTCTCGTCTTTTTTGAAGGTGCTTAGATTTAGTTTGGTTTTTATTCGTAGTGTTAGTTTTTCTTTTTGTAATACGGCGTGGTTGTCAAGGACGAAAAGGTCAGAAAAAGACTTATAACAGACGATCAACCAATAAACTAAAACATTTTCTCTACGGTTTTAGTTTATTTTAACAGGTTTTGTAAACTTGCAACATCGTTTCAGTTACTTTTTTTTGTAAAGCCTCACTTTTATTTTTATTTCAGTCATTCAAAATGTATTTTTCATGCCTAGTTTTTGTGATTTCATTAGTTTTCATTAACAAACTCCGGCCCAACTTGCAGAGGCTGTTCTGGGGCCCAGAAACTGAAAAAAAAAAAAAAAAAAAAAAAAAAAGAGGAACCAGGCCTGGAAACAGGGCTAAAAGCTCCTGTCTCTGCTGTGGAAAAGGGTTTATCTGTCGTAGATAACGACAGATACGGCCTGTTTTTCCTGCTGTCACAACACCAAAATGAAAAAGTCCGACTGTGGTGGATTTGCTGTTTTCCTCTCTCCTGGGATTTTTCTCCCCCATCCGAGCTTTCCCTCTTCTTTCCCCCTAATGAGATTATCGTCAGGAGTTGTTTCTTGTCCTCAGCTCGGGGTCTAAAGGTCGGCGAGGGGGTTTGTTTTCTAGCCCCTTTGCCTCCCGAGCTGTGATTAAGACCCGGACTCGACTCGGCCGGGATCTGCCGGCTTTGACTCCCAGCGGAGTGAACGGGGTCATCCGTCCGAGCGCTCCGGATGAAAGCCTCCGTCAGATGGCAGATCACGGCGACCGCATGGCATAAAACAGCGGAAAAACATGCAATATGACGGAGTGGAAAAGCTCCAGAGCAGAGGAGGAAGAACAGTTTGTGTCCTTTTGTGCAAGAAAAGTGAAAAGCTCGCAGGTCAAAGCGTCTCCAGAGAGAACGAGGTGAGGTGGGGGGGGGGCAACAGCAACAAGAAAATCAATGGCCACGATGCGAGATGTTAAATATAGATACAAGAACATGACATTTTCTCTGAGCCGTCTGGACCGCAGCCAATCGATGGAGTCACGGGAGCGCGTCCTCCTTCATCTGCAGGGCGCAAAATCACAAACGCAGCCATGAATCCTGCGAGTGAAATCGCCGGAGGAGAGGGTCAGAGAAAGACGCGATAATCGGTGAATTCGATGATTTCCGCGGTCGGGTCGGAGTTACGTGCGTCCAGGGAGGACGTGCAGCTGCGTTGCATCGGCTCTACTTTTCCTGAAAAAGCCGACGTCACGCCTGCTGTACTTTGCAGCAACACATGTCTGCACCTCTTCCCAGTGCAGTGATGTCGTCAGGATTGTGTGACGCCGTGTTCTGCGGCACAAATCTAATTTACGGCGGTGAAATATCATCTTCACAGTTCTTTTAAATGCAATTTCTGTCTCCGACGTATCCGTTATTTTTCAGTAAAATTACCCAAGGCACCGGGCTGATCCCTCGCCGGGATATTAAATGCTGTTTTATCGGCGAGGAGCTTTGATCAAATTGGACATATCCTGTCAGTGTGAGGCAGGGCACACTGCGCAGAAAGGCCTCCTGGGAAACGCTGCGAGCACCTCGGCTGAAAGTAATTGGTAATCACTCGCCGATGATTACTACAGATCTGATTGTGCACGCTTTATTACGCCGCATCAAAGACTTATAACACATTCTTGGCCCGCGAGCGATTACCACTCAACTCGGTGAACCCTGCGCTGAGCCGCCGTGTTCCTGTCAGCCCGGCAGAGGAGGAGCGACGCGCAGCAGATTGGAGTTTGAGAGCCGCTCAGATAATCTCAGCGGGCCGAGCCGCAGAGCCACCGGTACATCACCGTATCACCCGGGGGCCACGGGTGGGCTTTTATTCTGAAAAGGTGTCATTTCACCCTGTGAGCAAAAAGCGATTAATTTCTTTTTATTTTTTATTTGGGTCTTATTATATTACACCTATAATTTTCTCAATTTTTTTTTTTTTACTTTTATTTAAAATATTCATTTATTTTTTAATTTATTTTTGATGCTATTTTTTCCATTTTTTGTTCATTAATTTATTTTTACACAGATTTTTTTTAGGTTATATTTTATTGTTTTATTAATTTATTTATGTATTATTTATTTATTCATTTATCTATTTATTTATTTATTTATTTATTTAGCCAGTTTTAGGCAACAAAACAGCTTGGTTGAGGTGAGGAAGAGGTTCGGTTTGGGCATCGACATGGAAACTGGACGCGGTCTCGGTCGCACATGAAAGCTCTTTCTAGAATCAAACTCAGGTGTCGCGCGTAAAGGTCCTGCGGTTTGTTATTTGCTCGCCCTCCGCCCCGTCCACCTTCCTCTGCAGACTCTCTCAGCCTTTATGCGACGTCGCCATCGTCCATGTCTCAAGCTGACGCCAAAAAAAAAGAGCCTTTAGCGCAGAAAGCCGTGGGAATGAGGGAGTGAAAAAAGGGCTGCAGTGTCACCATGCACAGCGACCTGTATCTGCGAATCATTTCGGTCCCAGCTGAACCAAAAAGTGATATTCTCCTCTGAAGTCTCTGTGAACCGCTCTGTTTCTGCGGTGAGGCTCATTTGCATAGAAAGGGGCCAATTTTTGCACCAAATGTGTGTGTTAAACACTTTAAATCGGTGCAAACAGCGAGGGCAGGCTGGGATGCTGTCAGCTCGGCAGCGGCTGCTTTGCTGCTTTGTGAATTAAACGGTTTCTTTTTGTCGCACAGTGACAAGAGTGAGATTGAAGAGTGTTTACAGGCACTTTCTCCTCAGCGTCCCTGCCGTCTTAAACTGTATCTGCCGTCCTCTTGTTCCCCAGTACAGTCTGTGCCGTGAGACCCTGCGAGCCGTCGGTACACAATGTTTCAGCCCGCGCCGATGTCACTGACACATCTGTCTTTATTTGCAAGTCTGTGAAAAAAACTCCCCACAAAAACATGTGATCCATCTCTGCCTTTAATCTCGGTGGGAACGCGGCTGCCAGGGGAAGTCAGGGGGCGTGAAAATGAAGAAAATGTACAGAGCCGCGGGGGGAATCAGCGCCTGGTGCTCAACCCAAATGTTTCAGATTTGTCTCAACACACCGAGTTGTGTTTGACAGCGGCCGTGTCATGGCTTTGGCTTCGGTTTCACGTCAGGAAGAATCTGCATCTTAGCAAGTCATTTAGTCTCATCTTACAGAGCTTGGATCCCGTTTTTCTTCCAACAAGGTCACAGAAACCCCCAGTGGGAGCCAGCGGGATGAGATAATCCCACTGGTTTCCAAGTTGTTTCTTGAATCAAGTGTCATTTTCTTGAGCCCGGTGGCCGATCTGCCTCGTTTCCACACACTCATGCTTCTTCCCAGAAACCCCAGCGTTGCAAATGTCTCATAAATTAACTGATTAGAGGCCTGAGAGTCATGTCAAAGTTTAGTAAAACAGTCTATTTAGTGTGCAAGTTTGTGTCTCTGACGTCCACAAAGCCCTCAGAAACACAGCTCGAACTAAAAATATGACCTTACAAACGCGACTCGGAGCAGTTAAAATGAAGAACTGAAGTAAAATTGGAAAGTAGATCCAGTGAACAAAAAAGATCAGTGTTGTTTTACTGCAAAGACACTGTCAAAAAAAAACAAAAAACTGATAAATGAGGATTATCCTGCACGATGAAACTGCAGTGAAGATCAGAAACTGTTTGTGTGTTTTGATCTACTGATGAAAGTGATATTTTCTCATTTCCTCACCATTAATTGGACCCAATAAGAAAACTTCATAAGGGAAATAGAGGTGAATATTGGGGGAATGTTTGCAAAATGTGCTCATATTGTTTTTAGCCTCCTCATTTTCAACCTGGATGCTGTTTCCCTCCTTATTTTCCACCAAATCGATCACGTTTTCACTCGCCAGGGTCAAACTCCTCGCCACCGTCCCGGCAGGCCTCTGAAAACTCCCAAAAAATTGCCCTCAAACGCGCTCAAAGACTTACATTTTCATTTTCCGCCCGGGAGCTTTGACTGTTTGTTTTGCATTTTGCATGCGGACGGAGACAGAGAGCTGACCTCAGATCATTATCGCACGCCTGACACGCTCCCGCTGCTGATTTTTTATTTTTTGGAGTTTCCACCGTCATCAGTGTCTGTTGTGAAGACACCGATGACATCTCATTCAAATCGATCAGCGAGGTGGAAAAACAACGAGAGGAAAAGCCTGGAAATGGAGAGCAATTTATTGACTGCAGAGAAAGAAAAAAAAAAAGGCAATTTTGTGAGTTTCCTGGTGAGCGCAGGGTGTCATCACACACACGTTCAGGCTGCTGCTGCTGATGGAGGATTGACTGGTTGGCTGGTGGTGTTTTATTGTTAAAGGCCACAACACAAACATGTAAATGAGTGGTTTCCAGTTTGTTTGGTGGTGCCGTGTTTCATCTGAGGCCAACGGGGGATCCGAACGCCGCCGTCTGAAATGTCATGCTGAGTGTGTGTTGGGAGTAAACAGTGTGTTCCCCTGCAGCGCAAATGACTACACACAGTCTACACACAACCTACACACAACCTACACACAACCTACACACAAGCTGCTTAAACTACAGTCTGCAAAAGGCTCCAAAACACACGTGTGGATTACTGGCTGCATGTCAAGAAGCTTTGAATTTATTTATTTATTTTTTTTTTTTTTTTGACTGTCAGGTTAAAACGTTGCATAAAAAAAAAAAAAAAAAAAAATAGTATTTTAAGATTGGCAACTTGCATTTTTGAAATGGTGGTGAAGTTCAGTAAAATTTCCATTCCACAAAACATCCGTTTCCACAAATCATTTAGTCTAAAATTTAGTATTAAAATCTCCTCCATGTTTTGGGGTTATTTTATTTTATTTTATTTTATTTTATTTCAATTTTATTTTTATGGTGAATTTTTTCTTTTTTTACCCCAATAAATCTCATTTAACTTATTTTATTTTATTTTGTTTCTGTGATTTTGCTGCTTTTTTGTGTAAATTTGGTAAATGGTAAAGTTCTTCCTTTTTACCCCATTAAATCTCATCTAACTTTAAAAAAAAAATTATTTAATTTTTTTGTGTGTGTGTGTGTGTGTGGTTTTCGCTGCTTTTTTGGCAATTTTATGGTAAATTTCTTCTTTTTTTTACCCCATTAATCCTCATTAAATTATTTTATTTTGTTTCTGTGATTTTGCTGCTTTTTGTAAATTTTCTGGTAAATTTCTTCCTTTTTTTTGCTACAATTTAATTTTAAAATATAATGTAGTGTTTTTGAAAGAAATCAAGTGAATTTGCCACAGGTTTCAAAGGGTTAAGTGGATAAAAAAAAATCTGCCAGTGTAAATATGTTGAAACAAGGCAGAATGAGGCAGATCAGCAACCAGGATTAAAAAAAAAAAACAATGACACTTGATTGGAGGAAATAATGCATTTTTTTTTACCTTGTTTGAGGTAAATCCAGATTTGCAGAGCGACTCTCCGTCAAAATGTCCTGACTGCCTGTTTCAGCAGTGTGTGTGTGTGTGTGTGAGGCATGTGGGATCACTCAGCATGACCACACACACACACACACACACTGCGAGACACACAGTGGACACTGGAACAAACAGTACGCTACACTTCCCCCGTACATTTAACACTTCACAGGCGTGTGCAGCCGAGCAGCGTGACATGCAACATGGCTGCAGCTACACGGGGAAGCGTGCGTCGCACCGCTCCGCGTACGTGACCGCCAAAGCAGAGCCGGCTGTGCAGAAACGTGTGCACGCCACGCTCCTCTCCTGTCAGGGTTTGTTTCATTTACACAAAAACCCGTAGCTGTCGTCTGCAGAAGCTAACAGGTGATCAAACTAACCCTAACTCTAACCCTAACATGTGGTTTCACCCCGAAATACGAGCCGACGTCGCACCAGATTTTTAATCTCAGCTGCTGATCGATGGGAAAGCGGTGAAACAATAACATTTTGTCAGGTTTTAAAAAATAAAACCTGGAAATCTGCAGTGCGACACGATAACGGCGCTTGAGCGAGACGCCAGAGGAAAACAGCCGCCGTGTCAATCTGGAGATTATAGACAGTTTCAAATGGTGTGATTATGAATCCCACTGGAGTTATGGGCAGGATACGCCCACAAGTGCTGTGACCGGCACTGCTGCAACCCCTCACCCAACCCTAACCTTAACCCTAACCCCAACCCCAACCTTAACCTTAACCACACTGTTGGAAACACTCACAGTGAAAAACCTGTTCTCTCTGTTTGACTCTCAGTGTGTTTTCGGGCTGAAACCGACATCATCAGCGTTGGAAACATGGAAATGAAGGAGTGACTGATGTGGATGAGTGACTTTTTATGCTTTTGTATCACAGAAAAAGCCCCGGTGCTGCTTGGATTTTTGGATTTCTCTCTCAATTTTTGATGCAACTCTTCTTGTAGACGTTTGAGATGGGACGCTCTTTCCTGCAGCTCCACTTTTTCCATTCTAAACTCGGTAAAGACGCACTCAGCTGTTTAGTTTCCATTTCTCTCTCTCTTTTTTTTTTGTGTGTGTGTCTTGGAAAATAACGGCTCCTGAGTCCAAACCAGAAATGAAAGATTAGCACTTTGTCGTTGGCGCAGCCAGAAGAGGCTTAAGGGGCCATACTGGTTGGAAATGAGTTTTGCGGTGTGGATCATCTCAAAGCTCCTCATGACGACACTTTCACAATAAAAGCTGCTCACTGAAATCTCAATCAGCCAGGATACGATGGTAGTTTTTATTCACGCTCGGCCTCACGCATAACACATGCACCGCAAAAATCTCCATCTTAAGAAACAGTTTAGTCTCTTCTTCGGCGTTTAAATGTTGTTTTTCTTCACACGAGGTCAAAAATCTTCACCACATCTCTACTTTCTCCAAGAGAGAATCCAGAAACGAGTGAACCTGTTGGAAACAAGTGGGATTATCTCAGATTTTAAGGCTGAATATGAGACGAAATGACTTGTTAAGATGGAGATTTTTCGCTTCTGTGCGTTTAAAACGTTAGGAAATGAAATCATCTCGGACAGTGCACGTGTGTGTTCAGCGCCCTGCATCCTGCTGCTGTCGCGGCGCGAATGTTATCTTTCTCCTTTCAAATAAGCCCGGAGAAAGAAATGCAAGAAGTATTTTTTTTTTTAATATATATATATATATATATATACATAAGAGAAAATACAATCTTTCACATTCTGTAATTCAAATGGAGGACGATAAGAGTCGGAGGCGGCGGCTGAGGCTTTTTGAATTTGCACCCGAAAGAGAAAATAAATCACATTCTGTAGGCGGGCCGGAGGAAATGGAAATGAGACGTGAGATTGTGAGAGTTTGTCGGCTGAATGTGGCCGCGGCGGATGAGGATGAAGATGAGGAGGAGGAGGAAAAGTGGAACAAGGCCACACTTCAGACACAGAGACTTTTTTTTGTCTCTGTTCAAGAAACTTTGCGGCGGCCTCGTTCGTCTCGAGGACCGCCGAACCTGCGTGTTTGAAATGTCCTCGGAGCGGCTCGGAGGACACGAGCGCCTCGTTTAGTCCAGTAATTTTAAGCCAAATAAGGGGTCAACGTCAAACAAATGGCAACAGAAGCAAACTCAACTGATTTTGTATCCTCAGTATGTCTTGAGTGAAGGAAAAAAAGCCCCGAGGAATCCCACTGGGGGAAAGTTTCGAAAAAGACCAAAATATAGCCCATTCAAACGCCTATTAACTTTTTTTTAATCATGTGAATAGGGTAAAAATTTTAACCTTTAGGTATCACCATGAAAATTGCTGAGTTGATTACTTACCTTAAGACAAATAAAAAATGTATTGCAAGTTTTTTGAAATAGTTTAGTAACATGAGCTAATTTGCATAAACTCCACAGTTTTACTACAGAGGGCATATAAAGTGGTCTTCTTATGATACTAGCATGAAAATTGGGATGAGCTGTCTCCATGGGTCACTTGACAAGTAACCACTTAGAAATTTCAAAATGGCTGCCATTTTTCAAGATTGCTACCACCTTAGTGGAGCAGTTATGACATGCTCCTTTCTTCATGAGGTGACTGCTGCTGAGATCTGGGAGCGCCACAATACAGCTTTTTTGATCAAACAGTCATTTTGCTGTGGGTAGCACTTTACTGGGTCCCCCTTGGTCAAACAGTGCTAATGCTGTACTGTGGCTGCACCACTAGAGTCTAGAGACACTAGAGACTTCTCTCCCAGAAACAGCCTCACGGACCCAACTCCAAACCTCATCTCTACAATGATAATTGCTAAAGACTGGTTTGAAGTTCCTTCTTCCTTAAAGTTCATTGGTGGCCTAAACGGGTTCCATTCAGACCTTAATGTTCAGTATTTGACTGTTACATGTCAACAGGATTGATTACAAGATTTTCACCTGGCTATACCCAAGGATTATATCTGTTGTAGCATTTATGCAAATTAGTGTGTACATGATTCAAATATGCATCATTTGCTCATGTCAATAAACAATTTCAAAAAACTTGCAATACATTTTTTATTTGTCTTAAGGTAAGTCATCAACTCAGCAATTTTCATGGTGATACCTAAAGGTTAAAATTTTTACCCTATTCACATGAGAAAAAAGTTAATAGGCATTTGAATGGTATATATTTGGGGCTTTTTCGAAACTTCCCCCCAGTGGGATTCTTCGGGGCTTTTTTTCCCTCACTCAGGACATACTGAGGATACAAAATCAATTGAGTTTGTTTCTGTTGCAATTTGTTTGACCTTGAGTCATAAAATGACTGGACTAGTTTGCCGTCGCTCTGATTCCCGGGGAGGAAGGCGGCTTTGTGCTGGACTCTCCGAGCGGCCAGACGGGAGGGAAATCAGCGGCTACTGGAGCGTGCCGTTCCACACGGGACGGATCGAACGAGCTCATTTGCATGTCTCTGACGGACGGGACGGCAGATGTCCATCGGGAGCGCGTCATCGGCTCGGGGTCCGACCCGAGGGAGTCAACCTGTCGCAGCAGATGAGCGGCCGCTTGATCCATCAGCTGCATTTTTTATCTTTATTTTGAGTGTGTGTGTGTGTGTGTGTGTTCAAGAAACTGAGAGAGCTTGAGGAGGACGGGGAGCATCCATCACACGTCAAGCCGTCCGTCGCAGTAACCGTCCGCCGGCGTTGATTTAGCGCCGCGCCTCGTGGAGATCTGATTCAGGACGACGTGAATGTCCCGAGCGGAGACCGGATTTATGGGCTGCGGTTTGGACGCAGCTCAGCGGAGCCGGTGTGTGTGATTGAGAGGCTGCCGGTTTGAATCCCCGCAGCAGCTGCAGGAGTCAGATCAGCGTCTTCCAGCAGGCCGGGCGGCTCCCGGTTGGGGACGCGAGAATCTGCACCGTAAAAAAAAAAAAAATGTCCTCAACAGTCTTTCAGTCTCATCGTCTGTGCTAAAATCATGTTTGTCCTTCAAACCAGGAACAAAATCCACCAGTGGGACGAGATAATCCCACTTTTCCTGTCCAAAGTCACCAAATTGAGATCCATATCAGCATCTTAGAGATGTGCCTTTATTTTGAAATTCCCATGGCAGCTCTGGGTCATCATCTCAATCCAAGCACCAGGCAGATTATGGCAAAATCAGGATGTCTCCTCCGCTCTCGGGAATAAATCAGCAGAGTGGAAATATTTTGGATTTCAGAGAAAATCCAGATCACAAGCCAGAACAGGATGAAATACAAATCACTGACTGTGTTTCACCGCCTGTTACCTTCAAATTCACCAAAACTTTTCATCCGCAGGGGTCAGTTTGACCTCAGTTAACCTCCAGAAAATGATCCTCATAAAAATCGTGAAATAAAACACAATAAAATGTGTCCAGGACATTGAAAGGTTGTTAAATATGAAGCAAAAAAGCAGATATTAATCATGTAGTTGGAAATGTTAAACACTGAATGGGGTCAAATTGATCCCAGAGGTAACAGGAGGTTAAACAGGCATAATCATATTGTCTCATATTGATTTTAGGTCCCAGAATTGAATCGAATTGAAATTGTATTATATATTATATCACTGTCTGAAGAATCAGTCAAATAATATATCGTGATGAAAGCTGTGATTTAGCTGAAACAAGGCAGAATGAGGCAGATTTACCGCACGGATCAGGAAAATGACACTTGATTCAAGAAAATTCTGGAAACAAGTCGATTAGTTTCAGAAACAAGTGGGATTATCTAATCCCACTGGCAGATTATTGACCTTATTGAAGAAAAACAAGATTTGAACCCTGAAGATGAGACTGGAGGACATGTTGAGGTGGATTTTTGTTTCTTTGCAAGTGTGTGTGTGTGTGTGTGTGTGTGTAGTCTTATGAGTAAGTCTTTGCAGGAGTTCATTATTTCCAAAACGTCGCTGCATGGGAACAAACTGAAACTACACATGAACTGAATGACACACGCCATCTTGCATTCATGCACGCACGCGTACACACACACACACACACGCACACACACACACACACACACACACACACACACACACACACACACACACTTAGAGGATGCACTCTGTCAACATGTGAACCTCACGCTGGGTTAGGATTCAGGAAAGTCCTGGAAAGCAGCTGCTTATGACTGGAAACCAGTGGAGTATGCAATAAAGTGAGACGACATGACTCGCTCTGATGGAGATGGAGATGTTTTGTTATTGTTTTGTTTTTTTGTTTTTTTCACCGAGCACTTTGTGTCTGTGCACCTCCGACTGGCCTCTGTTTACACTGTAAAGCCGACTCACGGTGGCATTTTCACGGCTGCAGTTTGACGTATTTCCAGTTCAAACAGAGTCCCGGGCCGCGGGAAAAACACAGGAAGCGACTCGGAGCAACTATGTGTAATAGGCAAAATGCAAAGTTTTTGTGATTAACTGATAAATTATTATTAATTACAATAAATTATGATAGAATTGGCTGGAGGAAGGTTAAAACCAGCAGGCCGGTTGCTGTGTTTTGTTGGTTTAGTAAACACACTATCAATATAATTTTTTTTTTTTTTTAAATGAAAGCTCGACATGGAATGAGAATTTTTCAAAAGAAAGAAGGAAAGAGCTTTATTTTACTTTTTTACTTCACTTTTTATTTATTTTCTCATTTTATTTTTATTATTTACTTTCACCTTGTATAATTTTTTATTCTTACTTTTTATTATTTATTTATTTTATTTATTTATTTATTTATTTTGCTGCCTTTGTGAAGCACCTTATAACATGGATTTTGAAATGTGCTCTATAAATAAAGATGATTATTTTTTTTCCCTCTGAAAGGTAAATGTCAAACCTGTCTGCTGTGTATTCTGTTTTATGTAATTCTACATGATGGGTTGTCATGAGCCAACATGATGTTTCTCATTGATTTCTGGGCTACAAATTGATAGATTATAAAATATTAAATCAGAAGGTAGCCTAAAATATCCACGCGTCGACTCGGGTCGTCCTGACGTCAGCAGAAAAATAATCCTCTCATTTGAACGACCACCTGATTGCTCCCCGATTCTGTTTAACTCGAACCAATCACAGGCCTGCGGGCCAAACAAGGGCCATGGAAACCGACAGCGCCATTTGAACCCTGAAGTACAAATTCACCTTTTTATCGTGACCCGGTGCATCTCTGATGGCCGGCCGCAGGAAATGCATTTGACTAAAAAGCAGCACAGACGCATGCAGTGTGACTCTGAGAAAATAAAGGTCATATTTGCACCTTTAGGGGTCTCTGAGGTGCTTTTTATCCCCTTGTGGTTTGTAGCTAATAGAGAGCAGCCTGGTTCCTATATTATAACTACAATCCTGACTGGAGAATTGTTTTAACCACAGCCTACAAGTCAAATTTACATCAACGTTTAGAGAAAACGGTGCATATATGTACCTTTTTACTGCTTGGAAACATATATGTGCCTTTTTGGCTCTGAAAAAAAAATTGCATAATTACCTTCAGGTACAATAATTAGCCTTATAGGGGAGGACATTTGTGTAGATTTTACTTTGGGGGACAGAAATGGACTCCTACTGTTTCTTAAAACTGAAATTTTCCGTGATAACTCGAATTTTGCTGTTTTAGGTCTCTGAGATGAACTCATGCAAACTGCACACGACACCACGGCGGCTCCACAGGACGACAGATTCAGTGTGGGAAAGAAAAAAATAAGGTTTGTGCATGCTGATAAAGCTGTGCAAAGGCTAACCTGACGTCTCCTGCTGTGGTAAGTGGCTTTTTTTTTTGCAGCTGAAATTCATATTGACATTTTTAGTTGTGTCATGTGACTGGGGAAATAACTGCAGCTGGAGCCAGAGACACTTTAGCATATTTTGCACCAATAATCTTTCTAATCTCAGTCTGTAGTTTCTTTATTGTATTCCACATTTACTTCTTATGCTCTTATTTTGACGCTGTGCATCATTTTTACTCCTTATGTAAAGCACTTTGTACCTGTGTTTTCACATTATTATTACGGTATCTTATCCTGTCTTATGGTTCATATCTGTGCTCAGTCAAGGGTTGCTGCTTTCTTGTTAAAACATCATGGCTTTGATTTTTCTCCTCCTTGCTGTATCGATCGGTGGTAATGGTCGGCGATTGCGGCCCATTTTACCGCCGCGCTCCTCTTAAAGCCGCTCTGGACTCGAGCTGCCGGCTGGATCGCTGAAATGCAAATGCGACACGGGGGAACGCGGACATTAACAGACAATTACTGGCCTTTACAGGGTAGTTAGGCGGAGAAAAATCAATGGACGGTGCAATTACAGGGTCATTACTCGGGCCACCTGAACACACCACGTCGCGGCTAAATACCTATTGTTCTCTTTGACCCTCCTGATCCCACCGCGGGGGGGGGTTGGGTTGTCATTACAAACACACACACAAGCCACTGAATTTATTGTAAATTCAAGTGGAGATCTCAAGGTTTCCAAAGATCCCAAACATGCCCTGCTGAATTCCAGGGAAACGCGTCTAAAAGATGATTTTGATGCGATAAAACCGTAAAACAACAGCATCTTGGCTTTGAATACGCGTCCCTGACCTCAGATTTGCCGTTAAATTCCCCCCTTAGGTTTCTTCAAAGTTAGAAAAACACTCCATTGAAGCTCCATCACACTGACACTGAGTGAAATATTCAAAGCCAGGGTTGGTCGTTTCAATGGATACATGCGAGACGGTTGGAGACAGGAAGTGTTCTTTGAACTTTGAAGCCACCTCGGGGGGGAAATTTGAGGGCAAATCCAAGTTCAAGGACGCGTGAGATGCCGAGATGCCGTTGTTTTTTATGGCTGCAGCATCGCATCAAAACATCTTTTTACAGACGTTTCCCTGTAATTCAGCAGGACGTTTTTGGGATCTTTGGAAACCGCGAGATCTGCACTTGGATTTGAGACAAAGATCCGTGAGTTTGAACAAAGCAGGCGATTATAATGACGAATGCACCGACGGGAATGGATTAGAAGCCTTTTTAGCAGCACTTTTGCGACACTGCAAGGTAATTAATTGCAAATAAAATACTTGATACCAGGCGGACGCGTGACTCGCCAACAGGTTTGGGTTTTGCCTGCTCGGCTGTGATCAGCGGAGCCGAACTTAAAGCTGACAAATTACATTCGGATCGATCCCTGCGAAGGAAATCCTACACTCTCAAAGGGAAACACCTGCATAATTCACCACGAGCGTGATTCATGCAGAGGTTTTTTTTTTTTTCCTTCCTCCGCTTTGATCGACGCAGCGTTCCTCATCCGTTTTGATTGCCGAGCCGAGCCGTGATTGCTCGGTGGAAATTGGGGTCCCGGGGAGAGAGAGAGCGGTGTGGATGTGGCTTTGTATCGGCTCGGGGGTTCGGAGTGAGAGGGGAGAGCGGCGGCGAAGCATCGAGAGCTCGGCGGATCGGCAGGATGGCCACGTGATCACAGACGCCGTGGCCTCGAGGAAGACACCGAATCAATCAGCTCCATGTTTGAAATCCACCGCCATGCAAAGGGAACCATCTCTGCTGCTGCTCTCCTTTAAAAAGCCCCGATGTTTCTCTTCGAGGAGGCTCAAACCTCCATTTCTCTGCTTTTTTGTTTACTTGTACTTAAAAAAAAAAAAAAAGAGTCAGTAATATGACTTTTCCTTCAGTCAATTTTTGCCTCAGTTTTGTCCTTTTAAATCAGTTACAGAGAACAAATCATCAATGACAGACTGTTGGACATTTCACAATAAAAGCTCAGTCAGCAGAGAAGAGAAGAAGAACCTGATTCTACTCTCGAAATTTCACAATAAAAGAGAGAAAGTGTGCAATTTTGATTTTGTCTTGTTTTTTTTTATGTATCTCCCAATTATTTTTCCCCCCTTCTTGTGTATTAATTTTGTTTATTTGCTTTAATTATTTTTAAATATATGCATTATCAAATCAGAAAAAAACGTCAAAGGAAATATGTTTTATTGAATTTTGGTTGGAAGAATCCTTTGGAAATAACGCCTAACAACTAACTAAATAAATAAATAAATAAATAGTAAATAAATGAATGAATGACAGTTGAAGGCACCAGGCCGCCCCGGCGTGGGACGTCCTGTGTGGTAACGAGGAGCAGTCGCAGACGCCAGCAGCTCCTCTCAGGTTCGTTTATTTGGACTAAATGAATGAAATGAGCTCTGATCGGGACGGGACGCCCCGCTGGCTCTGACCTCTCCCGTTCGGGACGGCCTGTTCTCGGCGCCCGGCGTCGTTTCATTTCTGCGCCGCCACGCCCATCTGACCCGCCAGCCTCGGCTCACATTCCTGATTAACGAGACCGGAGGCTGGGAAACCAAAACGTCGCCTCGGAAAGTGGCGCAAAAAAAAAAAAAACAGCTGGAGGACAGGAAAATCATGAGAGTCCCAGCGTGTGCACAGCTGGGACTTCTAAATGAATAATTAAATAAGGAATTTGTATTTTTTTCAGTAATCTGCAAATTAATATCTTGATTAATGTTTGTATTTTGCATTACTGGCTGTGCAATCGCTGTTTTTCTTTTTTTGTCACCGCTTTCATTGTATTTTACGCAAGATAAATAATTATTGCACTTTCCTGTTTTAGTATGATTTTTTTTTAAAAATTAAAAGTATTTCTTATCTTAAAGCAGTGACATATAAATACCCTGTTTTGCTCATGATGCTGTTTTACTGTTTTTTTGATGAGCTAAAATAAAACATGCCTCGATGTCTCCGCTCATCATGGGACTGCAGTGGTTAACTTCCTGATGCATCATGGGACAGCTAACAGTCACACTCAAAGCCGCCCTCCAGTCATTTGTCAAGACCCTAAAAATTATCTCTGCTCATCAAAACTGCATCTTTACCACTTTTTCCATCATAAAAAAAAAAAAACCTTGGTGCCTGAAATATACCTTTCAATCTTGCCCTCAATAAAAATGAATATACAAATAGGCTCCGCCCCCTCCCTGGCACTCCGGATCATAACCAGAGCTCTGTTCATGCAACCGGGACGTCCCGTCTACGTCAGTCGTGACAATCATGCCTTATTTGATAATCTAAGCATGAAAAAATTAGTTTTCTCAGTAAATCCAGTTGGTGTTGTTGATCTTTTGAAAATAAAAACGCTCAAGTCCTGTCCGGCGACGCGCTGTCGTCCATAATCTAACATTAAAAAAGAAAATCTCATAGTTACAAACAAACAAACAAAAAAAAAAACGTCCTTTAGTTCCTTAAAACAGCTTAAATGTGACTCTTAACATGCAGATCTATGAATATGGCGGCACCAGAGCTCTGTTCACACAACCAGGAAGTATCATCCAGCAACACTCGTGAAAATTGTGCCATATTTGAGAATCTAACCAAGAAATAGATTTTTTTTTTTTTTCAGCGAATCTGGTAGTTGCACTAATATTGCTCATTTGAAGCAGCCGTTTCCATTTGGTCTTGTTTTTCTAAAAATAAAACTCCTGAAGTAACCGGCGGAGCTGCTGCTAATGTCGGCTGTCGTCTGATCTAGTTGACCTCACACACACACACACACACACACACACACGTCCGCCTTCAGAGTGTGAAAACACCTCTTTAGCGACAAACCGCACAGATACATGTCAGTAGAGTCCAGATCAGACCTTTAGGAGACAGAAACAGAAGAAAACACACACTTCAACGCTTTAAACGCCTATTTTCTGCTCGACGTGTGTGTTTTCAAGGCTGCACACACTCCTCAACAACACGACCACAAACGCTTCATTCAAGTCACAGAGCACCAAAACGCTTCTTCTGCACGATCAGCAGCACTTTGTGGAGTATCATCAGTTTGTAATGTAGTATTATAGCATAGTATTTGTAGTATAATGTGTAGTACTGTAGTAAGAGCAGTTGCAGAACAAGTAAAAATCCATGGAGCAGTATTAGTACAACAAGATTATTCACACAAATGACACAGGGATCAACTGCATATCCAATTTTCCACAGGCTGTCTGCGGTGTAGCTTTGGTGTGTGTGTGTGTGTATGTGTGTGTGTGTGTGTGTGTGTGTGTGAGACAGAATGATCTACACTAGAATCCACAAGCAGACGAGTGGAGTTTATTTCCAGATTTGTCACAAGCCCTTCACCGCACTCGATTTATTTTTGCAAAAACACACAAATGAGAACTTGTGACCGTCAGAAAACAAAGAAAAGCATCATGATGAGAGGAAAAAAAAAAAAAAAAACCTCAGGACGCTGCGCTCACATTAAATCCTGCTGCCCTGAAGAGACGGCGTCAGACGGCAGCAGCGGTGGTGACCGGGCCGAGGTTTCATCAGAGGAAGGACACCCGCTGCAGGGTCGCGGCACCGTGACCCGCCTGCCTGTGTTGCTTGGTGGCCTCTGGCTCGCTAATTTGAGAGGACGTGTCGCGGCTGCTGATTCCCTCCGCGAGTCCGGGGACGAGTCAGGCTGCACACGCCGTGCCGCCGGCGCCGACCGGGCCGCGGCTCCCAGAGGCCTTCATGCCTCGCTGCACGGCGCTGCACGGCCGACTCACCTCGTCCACAACGCCGGCGTCGTGCACGCTTCATTTTGGCTTCAGAGTGTGATCGGCCGCTTGTGCACGGAGAGGGCAATGACTACTACAAAATAAGAGCGCCCAGTCGACTGCAAAAAATGTTGGCATCTTCTGCAAAAACAAGGATACACTGCAAAAACTGAAAATCCTACCAAGAATATTTGTCTTATTTCTAGTCAAACTATCTCATTACACTTAAAATAAGACATGATCACCTACAAAATAACTTGTTTTTAGCCAATTTTCACTTGTTTCAAGTGAATTTTCACTTTTTCCACTGGCAAATTTTGCCAATGAAACAAGCAAATTTTCAAGTGAAAATCCAGTTGAAACAAGTGAAAATTGGCTAAAAACAAGTTACTTATGAGGTGATCATGTCTTATTTTAAGTGTAATGAGATATTTTGACTAGAAATAAGACAAATATTCTTGGTAAGATTTTGAGTTTTTGCAGTGTAAGTTGTAACGTCACTTTTTCAAGTTTCTTGATGGGGCGAAAACGCTGCATTAGAGTCCTGTTCATTTTTAGTTTTAGACTTTATTCTCACTGCACCACTACCGCAAAATGAGACGTGCTACTCCTGATCAGTGCAATCAATAAGACAACAAGCACACGTCCTAAAAAATATGCAACTGTAATAAATACTATAAGAGGAATGGATATTGCACTTATAAATGTGTGTACTGCTCTTCAGAAATAATTGTGGGAGTTTGGTCGTAGTGCTGCACGATGTGGACAAAATTTGATACCTCAATATTTATGCCAAATATCTCAATCTCAATCTCAGCAATATGATATAGGATGTGACTGTGGGTTCACACTTACTTGAAATTAAGTTTTTTCCTCAAAAGCAGTATATTCATACCAACTGGATGTAGAAAACGCTGATCAGAACAGACCAATCAGTGTCTTGGGCGAACCCTAACCCTGAATTTGATATCGTCCAATCAAACTGTTGCCTTTTGAGATTTTAATATCGCGTACGTTCACCTCTAGATGATCGTTCTTCCCTGTTAGGCAGCCGATGTTTCGTAGCTTTAACCGCGTCCTTTTTCTAACCTTAACCGTGACGGCAAACCTTTTCCCGAGCGTCGAAGGCAGAATGCCTGGGCGAAACCTCGACATGTCGGCGTGTTTGTTGGATTTTGCAGAAACGAAGAGACGAAGGCCTCGCTCTCTGATTGTGAGGAATCCGTGTATCATTCGTTCTTTCTATTTTCAATTGCCAATCAAAAATTAAAAAATGAAAAAGTGACTGGTTATTTTGTTATTTGTTTTTTTAATCTAACACCAAAATCCAAAATATGCCTGGTTTTTCATAGTTCAATTTTAGGCTCGGATCAAAAATACGAAATGGAAAAACGGGAATCAGGACTGAATTTGATTTTATTATTTAATTGGTCCGGGTGACCCAGAAGTTTGGTAATGAGCGGTAGCTCACAGCAGATCACAGCAGCCAGGAGCATTCAGTCCCGCCACCCTGATCACCGCCACCATGGATAGTTATTACGTGTTGTTTCGAGGACCAAAGCGTGTGACTCTAAAAGAAGAGGACGTGACAACCGAAAAAATCAGCTGAGCTGAGCGGCACCGGACGCTCACCTGTCAGATCCGGCAGACCTGACCGGGTGGGCGCGGTACCGTCCGGTGCCGCGGCCGGCCCGCCTGATGCCGTCCGGTGCCGCGACCGGCCCGCCTGATGCCGCGGCCGACTGGCGCCACGGTATGAGTAGTGACATAGAAGGGCGCAAGCCACTAATTTCGCCTAGGGTGGCAACATAGGCAGAACCGCCACTTTGCAATTTCACAGAAAAGGGCCGGGTTTCCCAGATCGGTTAAGGTCTCCGGAGCTACTACCCATCATTGTTAAGAAGCTCAGCTGATTTTTTCGGTTGTCACGTCCTCTTCTTTTAGAGTTTTAGAGCCTAAAATTGAACTATGAAAAACCAGGCATATTTTGGATTTTGGTGTTAGATTAAAAAAACATATAACAAAATAACCAGTCACTTTTTCATTTTTTAATTTTTGATTGGCAATTGAAAATAGAAAGAACGAATGATACACGGATTGTGAGGGTTTGACGCCAAAGCCTGGCGTTTACCGCCAATGTTTTTGATCGCCAAAAACATTTTCCACGATCAAACTCCTGGAAATATCTGGACGTGATGTCACCTCGTCCACGATTGGCCAGTTATTCACAGGACGGAGAAAAAATGTAGAAGGCAAATCGCTCTTTATTTGGATTGTTAGACGCCACGGTTTAAAAAGAATAATCCAGCTGCAGCAAGTTACAGATCTGGAGGGAGGGAATAATCCCGAGTTACAAACCCTCGTGTAGTTGTTGTGTACTGAGAGTTCAAAAAGGCAGACAAAAATAAGCTGTGGTTCATGGCGACGCCTCTGTTTGTCTGTTTTGTTCTTTTTGGTTTCCTCCATCGGCGTCGGAGCGTCTTGCCTGAGGAGCTCCGGCGGGCGGAGGCGGCACCGGCCTCTAAATCCCATCTTAAAACTTCATTTTTACAATAAACCCTTTCATAACCCAGAACGTTTTCATCCCTGTGGCCTAATCTGTCATTTACATGATCGTGTTTGTCATGTTGTTATGGCTGGACTTATTTGTTCTCTAGTGACCTCTAGGAGAATCACAGCCTCATCAAACTTTACAGACACAAACTAGAGAGCGAGGCCGTTCAGAGGAGGCCTGGGTTTCCAGTTGGACTGACAGTAAAGGCCAGTTTCTGACACATTAACACAACAGAACGCTCAACAAAAAATGCAGTTCTTACAGAAAATCTCCAAATGTCACAAGTTCCTCAAGGTCTTGGTGTCCTAATGTGGTGTTTTGGAGATATTTTGGAGATATTGGACCATTTTTATTCATTCTCAAGTGGTAAAAAAAAATGGTTAAATTTTGCACCAAATCAGTGTAACAAATAGAATCAAGCCCAAAATTGCTGCAACAACTTATGACACATTATAGATCATGGGAATGGCTGTCATGTTTATTACAGATTTATGAAACACACAGAGCTGAGCTGCATCTCAAATTAATCTTCAGGTTCCCAGCTCTCAGATGATGTTCACCGCTTCTATTTGGCTTCTACTGTTGATCCTTTATTTCCCCCTGAAGCTCCAACACACCTCCTCCCCCGCCACTATTTGGAATAAGCATTTAGTGGAATAAATTGTGAATGAGCTGTGTAATTTGGAGATGAGTCAGCATCAATAGACATGTTGTCACTTCCAGCTGCTTGAAGAGAGATCATGTTGCCTTCGCTGTCATTGAAAATTGATCGGGAAAAAAAAAGAAGAAGCAGAAGAAGTGCAAAGTGGCCGCGCGTCGGCCACAATGGAAGAGTTACAGCTACATTTTGATGTTTTAAAAATATCTGTTGACCTTAAAGACAGATCATGTGCACCATGGATGAATTGAAACACATAAAGAAAAGTGTGTTTTATAATGTAGGTCAATATCTGTCTGGTCAAAGCTCAAATGGCAGAACTGTGGTGGTTTCTAGTGGGGTTTTCTATGTCAGTCCCATTGACTTCAATATCAGTGGCACCAGTGTCCCTTCCGTCTTCTACAAGAATAGAAAAGAATTAAAAAAAAGAATAAAAACGTGACCTGGTAACTGATTTAGTCGTGTCACCCTCGCAGTAAAGGAATGCGTCCGGCGTTTTGCCTGTCGGCCCTGTGACTGCCATCCACTTCGTGTTATTCAGCGTGAGGATTCGCCGACACATTGTGAGGCCGTTCGCCGAGAATGAGGCCGGCGCGTTCCAGATCTCTATCTGCCATAGATCACTATCAAGCCGAAGGACCATCTGCATATCACATGCAGAATATGAATTATCCTTTGATTGCTCACATGGATCCTTCAAGAGAACAAAGTGAGGCAGCATCACTTCACTCAGTGTCTCTGAGCACAGACCGTGCTGCTCTGGGAAATGCTCTCTGCTGTGTGAGCGAGCAGCTGTGTGTGACAAATCAGAAATAATTATATATTTATTATCCAGGGAAATTTTATTCCAACTGTCTTTTTTTAAATTCACAAATAAGAATTGTCATTTTAACTATTTTTTTGGCCATTTTGCTGATGATTTTTTTTTTTTTTTTTGTGTATTTTTTTTTGGTTAAGTTTTGGAAATGTTCCTGTATTTTTAACTTTTTTTTTTTTTTTTTTTTTTTTTTTGCAATTTTTCTGGTAAATGTCTTATCTTGTTTTTTAAATAATTTTTTTGGTTAAGTTGGAAATGTTCCTGTATTTTAAACTTTTTTTTTTTTTTGCAATTTTTCTAATAAATGTCTTATCTTTTTTTGTAACTAATATTATCCTTCTTATATTCTTACATACATATTCTACATTACATACATACATTACATATTCTTGTATTCTTTTTTAACTACATTTTTTGCTACAATATTTATTTATTTATTTATTTCACAAAAAATTTTCTGGTGATTTTCTTGCTGTTTCTTGACTAATTTCTTGGGTCATTTCTTGCTTTCTTGTTTCCCACAGAAATCAAATCCGTCCTTGGTTCCGAGAATCGAGGTCCAAGCCCACGCGTCAGTGAGTGTCCAACCTGCCGAGGCGCCGTCGAGCAAGGCTGCGAGGATTCCTTCAACACTGAGGAGCATGTCCTTCATGAGTTCAGGTGAGTTCGCTGCACCTGATCACCTGAACCTGGCTCGTCAGGGTGGCTCGTTGGTTTGCGAGGATGTAATCCAGCCAAACAGGAAACAGCCGCAGAGCGAGACGGTGAAATTATAAAAGGAGACGGATGCAGATCTCCTGCTCCAAAAGCCAAACACAACAAAATGAAGGAGACGTTGCTTGACTTTCCTGCTCTGAAACCTGATGTGCTGCACCTTCAGAGCAGAGCCCGACTCCTCCTCATCCAAGCTGCCTCCTCCGGTTTCTGGAGAAGGCAGGGCCGCTCTGCATTGCCCCAAAAATCCCCCTCAGGGTCTTAAAGGTAAGGGTTAGGTAAGCGAAAATCGGCTCCGAGGTGGTCGTCAGTGCTTGTTTGTGCCTCTGGTTTGGCTTCCCGTTTTGTGGGGTTTTAACTCGCCAAATGGTGGCAGAGAACCACAAGATGCAAAGCGGAGCGGAGCATCACACCTTGGAGGAAGTTATCCAACTCATCCCTGAATTTGGAATAACAGCCGTCAGTAACTTTTGCTCTCCATCTTGGTCACAAACTCAGTGAGCCGGTGGATGAGTCAGTGTTGCGAAGCGTGAAATGACACACTGTGCCGTGACATTTGCTCTTGTTGATTTGATCTGTTGCTGTTTTTATTCAAATTGTCACAGTTTTGCCGTGCTGTTTTTTAAAGGTCGCCTCAAACTGACGACCGCCATGTCTTTTCCACGTCTGAACGCCAGAGCCGGTTCTGGACGTTTGGTTTGGCTTTGGGTCGTGTCGGTGCTGAGATTGACCCTTTTCTGTAACTTCACATGGTCGGCGGCTGCTTATGGAAATGCACGGCTGGAGTTATTCACCGGCGAAAGACGAATCATCCGTCGCTCAAAGTGGAGTCTTTGGAGCCTGGCAGCTTTTTCCTACCTGAGCTAATAAGTCAACAATTTATGTGCCCAGATATCAACATACCTTCATGAAACTTTGTATTTATCTTCTTAAAATAGGTGTCGCTGACAGAACTGTCAGCGTCCGTCATTGGCTCCCGTCCCGCTGGTTGCTAAACTCAGTGTTCACTATTTCTGTTTCAGTTTGTTGCTATGGTTACAGCGGTTGGGTTGTAACTTGACGGCAAGTGTATGAATTTAAAACGGCAGTTAGACTTCAATCGGACAGCGTGCGAAAAGTTGCAGTTTTAACAGAATCGAGCGTTCATCTAGAAACTGGTACACTTTTAGAACCAAAGGCAGAATTGACCAGTCCACTTTGCACTGTTTGTTTTTGTGTGTTTTTGTAAATTATATATAAAAAGGGTCTTAAGCAGTTTGAGCACTTTGAGTACTTTGCAAGGCTGTGCAATATTTCCACCCATTTTTCGACATTATGATGCTTTTTTTTTTTACCGGAGTGTTCATTTTTATAGGGTCATATTTGTGAGTGTGTGTGTGTGTGAATATTTATCTTTACATGCTGCTCCACCTTTGCACTTGCACTGCCTTTGCATTTTCAACACTTTCAAAACCAGCACCGGCTGTAATCTCTACAGGCAGAGCATCAGCTTCAACCTGCAACATGTCGCTGTGTAAATCTGCATCGTAACTATTTGAATAAACTAATAAACAGTTATAATGAATAGAAGAACACCTGGGAGTGGATTATCCCGCTTACTCCACAGTTTTGTTTAGCAAAAGATGTCGACTGTAGATGCAAATTGACAGGATGAGAAGTTAATGGTCGGAACATCTCCAAGTCCTTTCGTCTCTACTTTAGAGAGAAAAAATCCACCAGTGGGATGAGATAATCCCATTTGTCTCTAACGCAGTTTCAGGATTTTTTTTATAAGTTTAAATGTGTCGAAACGAGGCAGAATAAGGCAGATCAGACACTAGGATCAAGAAAATGACACTTGATTCAAGAAAACTCCGGGAAAAGTTGATTACCATCAGAAACGAGTGGGATTATCTCATCCCACTGGCAAATTTTTGACCTCATTTGAAGAAAAACCAGTTTGAAGACGAGGCTGAACGACGTGTTAAGGCGGAGATTTTCTACGGTTCAAGCGGCAAAGTGAGTTTAAGTGAGTGGTTAAAAACTGCACGCACTGCCCCTTTAAACAGTCCGGCTGTCAGTTTTAGGGTTATATTACTTTCTGAAGTGTCTCGGGGCACATTCAGCCGCCCTACACCAGTGGATTGTGGGAATTTCTGCCACTGGATTCCCCCATTATGGACCAATTTCCTCTGACTGCGTCTGAGCTCGAGGCTCTTCACTTTTCATTCCCACCACTCGCTGCAAATAAATAAATAAATAAATAAAATAAAATAAAAAATAAAAAATAGGCTGAAGCTCCTCATCACGGTGCCTTTGTCTCACTCAGTCAGCGGGCATATCACTGTTAATTAGCATATTCACTCATTATGATAGGTTAATTACTTACTTATGAGCCTAATTACCATTGATTTATGCAGTCTATAGCTATTTCCTCAATGCGCCTGTGGGATTTCGACGGCCTCATTTCCCATTAGATAAGAGATTTACTGTTTGCATAGGTCATGGGCGTGAATGACTACACATGCACACGCGCACACACACATGTACAGATTAGGAGTTTCTGGCACGTCAGTTCTCATTAAAAGTGGTAATAAATCAGTTTGGGCAACGGTTTCCCCCACTTTAATTTCACTATTGTTCCATTCATTTTAATAGCACACGGATAAATGAATGTCTGTTTGATGACTTTTCTGATCAGAGGCTTCACTTTTTTCACCACACTGCCAAAAATATCTATAATATAGCTATTTCATCAAGAAGTGGGTCTTGAAATGGTGTTTTTTTTTTAATGCAAGTGAGGAAAATCTGCAGGATGTGTAATATAAAGTCCTGAAAAAAGTGAAACTGCGTCTATGACTGGTGGGGTTTTTCACTTATTTCAGGAAAAATATGATTTTTACATCATTTTTTCAAAGAAGCTGGTGATTAACCAGTTCCTCCTGAATAAGAAAGCACCTTCCTCCATCACAGAGCAGGTGAAAAATCAAGCCACTGCAAAAAAAAAAAAAAACAAAACAAAACAAAAAAACGACAAAAACAGTAAATCTCCAAGTCATTTAGTCTCAGCATTCATGTTTCAATCTTGTTTTTCTTCAAACAAGGTAAAAATCTTGACAGTGGGATGAGATAATCCCAATTCTATGTTTCCAAGACATTTCCAACTGGGATTATCTCATCCCACTTGGCAGAATTTGCACCTTGTTTGAGGAAAAACGAGATTTTAACACTGAACGTGACGCTAAACGACTTGATTTGGAGTTTAAATGAGCAGTAAAATTCGTCCTTATTGCCCCTTTAATATCCTCCGAGCGGCCGGGGACACCTGTGCAGACTCACCGAAGCAGGAGTTGACGAAGCCGTACCACATGCAGCCGTGGCGGCCGTACAGCCAGCGGGCGCGCAGGCTGGACGCGAAGCTGAGCGTGGTGCCGCAGACGCACACCAGCATGTCGCTGACGCTGATGTTGAGCAGCAGCATGTTGACGGGGGTCCGCAGCGTCTTGAACTTGCAGAAGAGGATCAGCACCACCAGGTTGTTGACGAAGCCGAAGAACATGATGGAGCCCAGGAAGACCGACACGACCTTGTGGCCGGTGCGGGAGAGCCTCTCCTGCGGCGTGTCGCTCCACTCCTGGCCGAGGGAAGTCAGCGAGTCGTCGTCGCTGAAGTTGGAGGTCAAATTGATGTTGGTCACTTCAGAAAACATCATTTCACTTTGGCTTACACGCCTGGCATCGCTTTGGCTGTGGGATGCGCAGCGGGAACGACTTGGCTACCCGGTTTACGCACCGGGCGACGCGCCTCTCTCTCTCTCTCTCTTCCCCTCGCAGAAAAAATAAAATAAAAATAAAAAAGCCCCACTGGTTGGGAATTCACATGTTGACCCGGTGCGGATGAGTGTCAAAGTTAAACGAAGGGTACTGGAGAGAAACTGTCCTTTGGCAACGTGCAACCGAGCTGCAGAGCATCGCTGTCCACAAGACAGAGGAGTCCAGATTCATCGTCCCATCAGCACGGCGTCAGCTCCGGGGAGGACCAGCGAGCAGCCGTGAAGGAGTGAAGCCTTTAACACGGGATTAATCTCTTAATTGAAGCAGAATCCGGTGAGAACTGGAGCTGCTGAGACTTCACACCACTTGTGACTCCTCGGTTGGATGCGCGCAAAAATGCCGAGCCGTGCGTCGGTGTATCCGGACGGCTCGCTCCGCTGGAGGCGCTCGGCTCCTCGGTGACGCGTCTCCTCCGCTCAGGTGGACTGACGGCGCGGCTCCGGCGCTCGGCCGTTAAATAGGCCGCTGCGCACACTGCAAGAAGTGTCGGGCTGCGCCGCGGAGCTCAGCCAGGAGGACTCGCTGCACAGCGGAGTTTCACACAGATTATATTTAAAGGATTTTTTTTTTTTTTTTTTTGGTATGCCAGAAATCTCACACTTCTCCGCGTCACTTCACTCCAGGGTCGGGAGGTTCAAGAACCAAGCACAAGTCAGATTACCTAATCATTTGAGATCAAGTTTGAAATAATATACTACTACTACTACTACTACTACTACTACTACTGCTGCTGCTACTGCTATTACTGCCACGACTAGTACTACTGCTGTTGCTGTGACTACTACTACTGCTACTACTACTGCTGCTGCCAGTACTACTATTACAAATACTACTACTGCAACTGCTATTACTACTACTACTACTACTACTGCTGCTACTACTACGACTAGTAGGCCTACTACTGTTGCTGCTGCTACTACTGCCACTAATACTACTACTACTAGCCTACTACTACTACTGCTACTACTGCTACTAGTGCTACTGCTGCTGCCACCACTACTACTACTACTAGTACTACTACTACTGCTAGTGCCACTGCTTCTACTACTACTTATACTAATGATGATGATGATGATGATGATAATAATAATAATAAAGATAAAATAGTAATTCATAATGAAATAAAAAAAAAATCAAATATTTTCAATGTGTAAAAATCATCACTGTACAAAATACAGCGAAAATAATCAACTTAGAATGAATATTATGAAATTGGGTGTTAATGTGTGAAGTGAGGTATAATGATGCATAAAGAATGAAATATTCCCCTTCCCATCCTGTAATTTTTTTTTTTTTTTTTTTTTTTTTTTTTGCAGTGGCAGCGGTGAGGCGTGATGCAACATAATTTACTCCTCTTGCTCTATGTCTCTCCATGTCTGTTTCTCTCTCTCTCTCTGTCGGTCTCTCTCTCTCTGTCGGTCTCTCTCTCTCTGTCTCTCTCTCTCTGTCTGTCTCTCTGTCTCTCTGAGGACTTATGAAGAATTATGACAGTCGTCAGGCTGTGACAGGCGCCTTATTTCTCCAGAGAACAGGAGTCCCGCAGGATAAAAGAGCCATAATCACCCTGTAATAAAATGTAAAAGGACGGCAGTGCAGATATCACAGCACAAGCTCATTTCACCACGAAAATATTAGAGGACTAATAGGAATAATATTGAATATTTACTACAGGATGTTTAAAAAAAAAAAAAAAAGGCCGTTGTAGAATCCAGTGCTCATGCATGCTGTGGGTTTTGCCTCTTACTGGAAAGCAGATGCATTCATGTGCTGATGAGTAAATTGGACAAATGAGTTTCCTTCTTGGAAATTTCACAAGTCAGCTGATAAAGTTAGAAAGTCTGATAAAACGTTGATATTTGCGTCTCTGATATTTGATGTGATGATGACCTCTACCCTTATCAGTGTGTATCCAGTGTAAGAAATGCTTGCACACACACACACACGCACACACACACACCTTTCTTATATGTGTGCAGCTAGCCGGATCATAACTTTATGGACACAATAAGCAGCCAAATACCCATCATAACTTTCATGACATGTGATTTGGTTTGACTCACTGAAAAAGTAGCGGCTGCAGGGACAGCTGCCAATTTGGAAGTCCTGGATGTCAGATTTTTCCCAGCTGCACCTGAAGGCACCAAATGGCAGTGATATGTGACCTCATGCTGATTTGGGTACCATCCCAGATGCATTAAAAGCACTTAAAAGAATACATCAAAACGACTGAAGATGATCAGATTTGCTTGTTTCCTTGTAGGTGGGACATCGGCCCAGCTCACGCTCCCTCCGCCAAGGAAAATAGTCCCTGGGGAAATGTTTGCTTTGCACAGACACTTATCAGACCTGCGGTTTATGAATGCTGAATAGTCTTTTAGCTCCAAGTTCAGTTGCCAAACAAACAAAAATACGTTACAATGTCGTATTTTCAAGATTCCCGAGAGTGAAAAATGCAGTTTGAAAAATGCCCGGGGTTTGAGTCCCACTTTTGAAAATTTATTTTAATCATATACCATCATTTTTCTGTTATTTTTATGCTTAGTTTCATTCTTAACTGCAGTGCTACACTGTGCTTTCTTATTTTTGACATCGTGCTGCTCTATTTTAAGCTTTGAGTCTATTTTAAGTCACACTTTACCCATGTTGCTTTATAGATAGATAGATTTTATTGTCCTTTTTCAGGATAATTGCTTTCACTTCCCTACAGCCACGAGGATTACACAAACAACATTACAGAGGGAAACACCAACCAATACAATACCATACCAATACAATACCATAGCGCATGCCCGCCACCATACATATACATTTCGCCACAGTTACAGTCTTTTCATTTTCCTGTTCAGTAAAGTTATGGCATATGGGATAAAACTTTTGTTGAATTTTATTTTCTTCCAGGCCAGCAACCTGTATCGTTGGCCAGATGGAAGGAGTGTGAAATATGAGTTAAGTGGGTGACTGGGATCAAGTGCTATGGAGTGTGCTCTGCGTGCAGTGGCTGTGCTGCTGAGATCTGAGAGGTTGGGGGTGGGGAGTCCGATGATCTTGGCAGCTTTGTGTGTGATCTGTGTGAGTTTGTTTCTGTTGGGTGCTGACAGCATGTTGAAGAAGCAGGGGGAACAGTAGAGGAGTATGGGCTGAATGATGCTTCTATAAAGTAGCAACAGAAGGTGGGGGGCAACTGAGAGTGCTCGGAGTGGCAGAGAGTCTTTGTTGGCAGCGTTTATGGATGTCAGTGGTGTGCTGGTCAAAGCTGAGTTTACTGTCCAGGGTGAGTCCAAGATATTTGTGGCTCTCCACCATCTCAACTGCTTCGCCATTTATGTTGACAGGGTTGCGGGTGGAGTTAGGGGCTGACCTGCTGGAGGGGCTGAAAACCAGTTCTTTTGTTTTGGAGACATTTAGTTGGAGGTGATTGTCTGTGCACCATTGTGTGAGATGAGAGATGGAGTTGTAATAGTCCGTTATTGTCTTTAAGTAGAGCAAGTACTGCAGTGTCATCTGAGTGTTTCAAGTAGGTGGTGATGGGTGAGGGGCTGGTGCAGTCATTGGTGTACAGGGTGAACAGGAAGGGGCCCAGGACACATCCTTGTGGGGCTCCCGTGTTGGTGATGGCTGCTGGGGAGGTGGTGCTGCCACTGCATCATCCATCATCTACATTATATTACACTCTATGCCTTCCTTTTTTTTAATTAATTTACAATGTATTTTATTGTGTTTTCTTTTTTTTGCGTCTGTTGTAAAGCACTTTGTAATGTTAGTTCTGATAAGTGCTATACAAATAAACTTTATTATTAGTTATTCATTTTCAGCTAACTTGAGCAAGCTACCATAAGGGGAAGGAAATTGTGGGCCAAACATTCAAAATCACTGGGTTGGTGCTTTTTAAAGGTAACAAGATCTTTAAAAAAAAAAAAAAGAAATGGAGCTAAAAATCGTTTTGCTCAGGCAGCTCCCGTGTCTCTGAGGCATTTCCAAGCTCGAGGAAAAGCACACGTTCGAGCATTTCAGTGAAAAAGCAAATTGTTTTGTTGTTTTTGTGCACGCTGCAGTTTCCTGCCTGCTTGATTTCATGCGCTCATGGGTTGCAAACGAGCTCCCTCGTCGCACCGCGTCGGCGGACTCGCATCAAATCTGCATGAGCCCCCGGGTCCCGGGCTGCAGGACTCGTTGAGATGGATATATTCGTCTAACCCTGCATGTGGAGGCGCTGCCCAAGGACGGGTGATGCGGCCCGTGGTGGGACGCCCTTGTCTGCGCATCCGGAGACGCCGTTAGCTATGGATTTATGCTCACCCTGCAGCCCATATTTTATGTCCAGTCATGCTCCTGCAGGCAGCCCTCTCCGTATGGATAAATTCTGCTTTTGAAGGCCTGCAGCCCAAGTCATAATGCATTGATTAACCTTGTTAGGCTCCCTGCCGTGTGTGTTTATGGACTGCATGTGTGTGCGGCTGACACTAATCTAAGCACCAGACTAAAATATGAGGCACCTCTACCTACCTCTACCTCTGGCCGTGTTGCACGCACGACCTTAGCGAGCCTTGGGGGAAGTTATATTCCGTGAAACTTGTAATCTGGAATAATTTATGTCTGTTTAGAGGCGGAGCGGTGTGGCAGGACCACTTGACAAAACAAAGGGTAAACAAAAAGAAAAATGGGGTCTGTGAAGATGAGGCCAACTGATTGACAAACGGGATGCGAGGCGGAGAGAGTGGTTCATGGCGTCGGCGAGGCAGATCTGCAGCCACTTGATCGCCACATCCATCTCTGCCTGATTTATAGGACAAGAAAGGAAAAAAAAAAAAACAGTCAGGGAATGCAGGAAACACAGAAGCAGAAAGCCCAGTTAGTGTGGAACTGCAGCATAAATCCTGCTGTGTAACCGGATAGTTTCAAACCAAAGTCTTCATTCGTTCATTTGCACCGTCAGCACTCACACTGCACCCAACCCCCCCCCACAGGCTTCAGCTGGAAATGTGTGTGTGTGTGTGTGTTGCATGAAAACCAAAAGCACACACAGGTTGTAACTTTACACTGAACAACAACAGAATCCACAAAGTCACTGCAAAATATAAAGGAAACCAGAGGATCTGCAACCTTCATAATAATCATTTGAATGCAAGAATACAAGCAAAATGAATTACAGGCAAAAAAAAAAAAAAAAAAAAAATAGGCTGATAGGGCCAGTAGTATCCAAGATTAGCTTTTCTCACTTATTGGAGAAGGGAAAATACAGAGGCACTGCCTGCGTATCTCCCCCTTCTCCAGTGCTCGGATTTAAGCCGAAAAAAATAATTAAATAAATAAAAAAGAGATTTAGCACTCAGCTGCAGTATAAAACAAGTTTTCAAAGTTTTTGAATCAGGCTCTTGATGATCATGCACTCATAACTGTGCGCAAAATAATATTTGGATGGTAGTATCCGAGATTAGCTGCAGACAGATGCACACGACCAAACACACGATCCCCTCCAGGCTTAAACTGGACAGGTGGGTGTTGCATGAAAACTAAAAGCACACACAGGCTGTTGTCGTCAATGGAAATGATCAAGAACTGGATAAAAACCAGTGGATCTGCAACAACTGTCCGACAGACGAGTGTCATATTTTATTGAACTGTGAGAATGTTAGAAAAACAAATAATAGACGGAGGAATTTGCCTATTAAGTATTATTTAAACCGCCCATCTATGCTTAAATTAATTTTGTTATTACAATAACATGAGCTAAAAGTTATTTGTAAACAGAATGTTGTTGTCTTTTTGTGATCACGGTCCTGAGTAAATAAAAACAAAAAAGAAGAAGGAAACTCTTTGCTTATGGGAAAGTAGTGATACCGTTAAATTTCACTTAGGCAAACTATAGAATTGGAAGTAAAATGTAGTTTGGTGCTAATTTTGAAGATCGGTCTCTCAGGGAATTTAGTTATTGATGCATTAACCTGTGAAAAAAAAAAAAAAGCGTTTTAATGTTGTTAGATGGGCATCATATTTTACATCTCGCATGTGAAAAGTTTAATCTGAAAAGAAACAAAAAAAACTCAGGAAAAAAGCCAAAGATTTGCCTCTGAAATGCTGGAGAGTTTGTTGTTGTTGTTTGTTGTTGTTGTTGTTGTTTCCCAGTACTTCTGCCCCACAAATCACCGCCGCTTTAATTTTGCAGAGCTGCACTTCCTCCGTTTAGAGAAAGTAGATTTGAGCGGCGGAGGCATGTAGAGCGAGTCCCGGCCTTCAGCAGCTGAGAGAGAGAGATGTGTATGTGTTTGTTTGTTTGTTTGTTTGTTTGTTTTTTGACATCTGCTCGGGACGGTGTTGGCTGTGTCTGCGGTGGGACAGGTGGAGCTGACAGACGGCGGTTGACAGGCTCATTTCTGACTGTTTTTACGCCTCCTGTTTTACGCGTACGTTTTTCACCCCGTTCACTGCTCAACACCTCCGAACACAAGATCAACATCGTGTCTGTGTTTGCTTTTTGCTTCATATTTAATGACCTTTCCTAATTTGGCATCCATCAGCTGCTTTCGCTGCACAAAACACTGCAAGAGACGACATTTTACACAGACTTCCTTTAGTTGTTTTGGACTTAAACCTGACATTTATAGTCTCCAAAAAAACCCTGAAAAAACAGAAGCGCCAGACACCACTGACAGCTCATCTGACATTTGGGAGTGAATTTTAATGTGTAATAGATGTTGTATTTTATTTAAAGGCCTATTCAGACAGACAGCAGGACGCATAAACCTGGGAAACAGTTTTTTATTATCAGCGTTTTGTTACTGTTGATAAAAAATGTTATTACATTTGAAGGTAGCAGGGGGGTAAAAGGGTAAAAGGATGTCTGTGGTGTCGTAATTCTGCTTTCAACATCCAGACTGCGACTGTCGACACACACCTGAGAGACGATGTCAGTGTGACCGAGACCGACACACACACACACACACACCTGACCGGTGGTGCGAGCTGCCAGGTGAAAGGTGTAGAGGACTGTGCACTTTGAAACGGGAGGCCACGCCACTTCATTTCCTGATGTGACGGGTGACATTTGGGAGGCATTCATGTCGAGACGAATAACCCGGAAAATTAGTTAAACTTCCACCTTCAATCTAAAGTTCTGATGTCAAATCTTCACCAAAAATGTGAACAACAGAGTGAAATGCTCTTATGTTCTGGGTTGTGATGCGGTGACAGAGCTGCCCCCGAGGCTTTTCTAACTCAGATTATTTTGAGAACTGAGTGGCGTTCATCTTTTCTGTACCACGTCATAACCAGCTGGGGTCTGCCTTTATGTTTAAAGTCAGGCTGAACCTCTGAAAGGAGTCAGGACGAGCTCCTCAGAGGATGACAGGCGCAAAGAAAAAGAGAAAAGAGTGGAGGAACTTTAATTCAAACACAAAAATGCAGTGTATTGTGAGCTGCTTCGATTCAATTTAGTGTTCATTCTGTTATTTGAGAGGGCATAGCATATAAAAAACACTACAACATCTGATTTAATGCCCAGTTTCACTTATAATGTTTTTTTTTTGTTTTCACAAATCAATTCCCTTTAAACTCTGTGCAAAAAAAATGTGCTCTTAAAAAAAAATACACGCAATTTCATTTCTTGCATGCACCACCAATCAGCGTTGGTGAGTCATTTGTGTATTTTTCTATGTTGCATTCCCTCCTCCTGGATGTTGGCGGTCTTGAACGCTGAAACATGCGTCCACTTTCAGGAACAAACTCGACTTGAGTACTTTTAGTCAAAATTCAATTATTTGACTACGAAAATATCTGCTGAGTATTTTACTGAGCTCATCTTTTAGATAGATAGATAGACTTTATTGAACCCTAACTGGAAAATTCTCGTTATTGCACGGGAATAATAACAAAATATACCTCTTAAAATTAGGAGAAAAAATATATGAATCTTAAGAAATATAAAACAAAACTAATAACAAAATAAATCAAGTTGATCGATACAACAAATGTAAGAAAAAAAATATATATATATCATCACCTTTGAAGCTTTGCACAGACTCTGTGTATAATGAAATATATCTGCAGCATATCCACTGTGTAGAATATGTTTGTATAGAATATTTGTATAATCGTAATGTTATAATTTTTTAGTATAATTTCCATGTGGCAGTCTGTGATGTTGTCTTTTCTAAAAACAAACTCAGCGTTTGATTGTTGGGATGTTAAACCTCACACTACACTCCTGATCAACATTTTAAGACCAGTTGAAAAATTGCAAGAATTTACATTTTGCACTGTTGGATCTTAAGAAGGTTCTAAGTAGAGCTTCAAAATGCAAAAAGAAGAAATGGGAGTGAGACAAAAAAAAAAAATTGAGTAAACAATTTATTGCAAACAACCATTAAACTGAAATAGGCTGTTCATCAGCTGATCAAAAGTTTAAGACCACTGCCTTTAAAAACCCCAAATCTTGGCAAAAATGTGGATTCAGTGTCATTTTCTGTCAGGTATCCACACTGTCATGACTTCCTGATGGCAAAGGCAAAAAAAACTTTCTTGGTAATCACCTCAAAAATTCGTCTCGGCATGCTTGATGCTAGTGTTTCCAGAAGGCTAGTGGGAATGTTGCTCCAAGTGGTGAAGATGGCTTCACGGAGGGCATCCACTGTCTGGAACAGGTGTCCATTTCTGTAAACTTTCCTTGCCATCCAATCCCAAATGTTCTCAATTGGATTTAGATCAGGGGAACACGCAGGAAAAGAGTGATGTTCTTTCTCTGGAAGAAGTCCTTTGTCAGGCGGGCATTGTGAACTGCAGCGTTGTCCTGTTGAAAAACCCAGTCATGACCACACAGACGATGGCCTTCAGTCATGAGGGATGCCCCCTGCAACATCTCCACATAGCTCCTGCTGTTTGACGCCTCTGCACAACCTGAAGCTCCATTGTTCCATTGAAGGAAAAAGCCCCCCAGATCATGATGGCGCCCCCTCCACTGTGCCGTGTAGAAAACATCTCAGGTGGGATCTCCTTGTCATGCCAGTAACGTTGGAAGCCATCAGGACCGTCAAGGTTACATTTTTTCTCATCAGAGAATAAAACTTTCTTCCACCTTTCAATGTCCCATGTTTGGTGCTCTCGTGCAAACTCCAAACGGGCAATTTTGTGCCGTTGAAGGAGACAAGGCCTTTGAAGACGTTTTTTGTTCTTAAAACCCTTCTCTTGCAGATGCCGTCTGATGGTTATGGGACTGCAGCTGGCACCAGTGACAAGCTTAATTTGGGCCGAGGATCGTCCCAATCTAATCTGTCTTGACGTACAGCCAATTGGATCCTTGGAAATTGGAATTTTTTTTGGGTCTACCACTTGACTTTTTTGTTCCATAGCCCTCAGGATCTTTTAAGAAGTTAAAAATGACTGTCTTACTGCGTCCAACCTCAGCAGCAATGGCACACTGTGAGGGCCTTGAGAGAAAGCTTTTTTGCCTTTGCCATCAGGAGGTCATGACAGTGTGGACACCTGACAGAAAATGACACTGAATCCACATTTATGCCAAGATTTGGGCTTTTAAAGGCAGTGGTCTTAAACTTTTGATCAGCTGATGAACAGCCTATTTCAGTTTAATGGTTGTTTGTAATAAATTGCTTACTCATTTTTTTTTTTTGTCTCACTCCCATTTCTTCTTTTTGCATTTTGAAGCTCTACTTAGAACCTTCTTAAGATCCAACAGTGCAAAATGTAAATTCTTGCAATTTCTCAACTGGTCTTAAAATTTTGAGTGTATCTGAGGCAGATCTTTGGGAAATAAGAGCGCCCCCTCTCTCTGGGCGCAGGATTTCTACAAAATTCAACCTCAGAGTCTTCGAACCCAAACAGCTGTAAGTGCTGACACGGCCTCTCGGGCCTGGCAGAGAGCATTTCCTCGATTTTTTTGTTGTTTTTTTCATCGCTTGGAGCCGCAGACGAGCAGATGTGGAAGAGAAGGAGGAAGTGAAGTGAAGGCAGGATTGGGTTTTGGATTAAGAAAAGCGAGAGAGCAGAGGAGGAGGAGGAGGAGGACGGGCAGAAGGGAAGCTGAATTGTCACGTCCTGATTTAAAAAAAAAAAAAAAACAGAGAAAGCCGTCTGCAGCAGCTTCACCTCCAGGACTCATGTTCTATTCTGTTTCAGGGCGATGATGAAGAGCCGGCGAGACATTAGTAATCTGTTTGAGCACGGCGACGAGAGCGAGGAAGAGGAGGAGGAAGAGGAGGAGGCGGAGGAGGAGGCGGAGGAGGAGGAAGAGGAATCCACTCTGAGATCAGGAGAAGCTAAAGTCTCGCCCGGCGTCTCGGTGAAACCGAGCCAAACGAGACGCCGCGGCGTTCCTGTCATGAATGATTCAGCCCCGCCCATGCACTCAGATTATTTCCCCTCCTCTCTCTTCTTCTTTCTTCTGTCTTTTTCTTTTTTCTTTTTTTTCTGCAGCCGGGGGAGGGATGAGAGCAGGACGTTACCCGGGGCTTTCGTCCCGCGGTAATGAACGCCCGAGCGGCCGCGGCGCTCGCCTGGCAGGTGTCGTATTTATCCAGATGTGGAATTAAGACGTGACGGGCCGTTTCATTTAGCCTGTCACTCCAGATTATCTCGCCGCCGACCGCTGGGCGAGGGCCAGGGCGCCGGCGGAGGCAATTTCTCGAGGAAGACTTGAGGAGAGAGGGCTTATCGCCGCCGTTATTGGTTTCCGCCGTCTTCCGGAGATGGATTCTCCCGTTTTTTTCCCGCGCGGTGGAAATGTTATTCAAGCGGCGTTTCTTCACTCCCGGGAAGGAAATGAGTGTAATAGCAGACGGGAGCGAGCTCACACTCCTCCGTGAGGTCTTTTTTCATCACAAACGTTTTTCTGTGGCGTCACTTTGCCTCTCGAGACCTTTTCTGACAGGAGGGGGCTTTTATTCTGAAATGAAAATAGCATCCCTGCACCTAAACCGGCCTGCGTTTACGGTTCAAAACCATCTCAGTAGCTTTTTTTTCCTCACAAATTTCTGTGTTTTTTTTTCTCATTTATTTACAACTTTAATCTCAGAATTTATTGTTTTTTTCTCACAGATTTGGGACTACAATCTCAAACTTTTCAAGCTTTTATCTCATAAATTTGTGCGTTTCTTCTTGTAAATTGACCTTTTTCATCTCAAATAATATCCAAGTTTTTTTTCCTCATACATTTCTGACTTTAATCTTGAAAATTCAGAGTTTTTTTCACTAAATTTAACCTCCCCCCTTCCTGGTTCTGTGGTTTTCCCACGTACAGTGGCCCTAATACGCCATCGTAGGAAGGGAAAGGGAGGAGGAAGCAGCAGGAAGGAGGAAGGGAGGAGATAAACCAGGGAGGAAAGAAAGAGAAAAGAGGTAAAGATGAACAGAGAGACAGGAGGAGAGAGAGACAGTCAGCTGGATTTACGTGAAAAATATTTCTTCCACCTGATTCCAGCGTCACTGTTTCCATGGCGACTAAACAAAGTGATTTACCTGCCCCAAAGCGTTTAAGTGGTTCTGCCTGCTGGGAAGCGTCTAATCTGCCGGGAATATCGATATAATCCAGGCTAAATCATGTTGTCCAGTGGTGGCGCCCCCATCAGGTCGTCCATCAGACTGTAGAAATGAAACTTGGCTGGCTGGTTTGGGCTTTTATTCTTGTAACAGGCAGCCTTCAAACTTTTCCAGCAGGTTCTGTTTTTTTTTTAAATTTTATTGCTGTTTTTGAGCTTCACTTTTCATTTTGAATGGGGATTTTTTTCCCCATTTATTCTGATGGAAGGGATTTTTGAGTCTCCTGCAGACTCAGTGGACATTTAAAGGCTCATTTCAAGTTGAGTAAAGGTTTTTATGACACTGACAGTGAGAAATAACAGCGTCCTGAACTGTGGTGGTGACCCGGCTTTGGGAAAAGGGCTGATTGTTTCACAACCACCAGACAAACCATCAGATTAAGAGCTTACATGGTTGTTAGGAGCCAATATTTTCCTCATTGAACAGATTATCAGAGGTTTACAGCAGGTCTCTCAATCCAGCCTCTTCTGACTGAGGCATTTTCATTCTGATTGGGCCTTTATTCTGATTATTAGTGGGATATTAGGGTCCATGTAAACCCAGTAAAATGTAAAAGGTTCATCTGCAAAATCCTTTATTTAGGTGAATTCTGCAATAGTTAAAAGCCGTAAAGGCGTCGTGTTTTTACAAGCATCTATTTTGGTGCAAAACTCCTCAAATGGAAACAGGCAGAGAAAAAAAGAGAAGAGAAAATGTCTAAAGGAAGTAAAAACAGCGTCTGTGAGGAGAATCAAATCAGGCGACTTCAACCCAAACCTGCATAATTTAGCGTTTTTAAATCATTAAAGGGGAAACGCAGCGGCTCTTCAACACGTCGGGCACCAAATCTGACCCCACGCCGTCGCTCCGTTATCTTTAATTATCCTGAAGAGGAGGAGAGCGACCGGCTCTGTCAGGTCTCAGGCCGGGAGAGGCCAAACACCTGGAAAAAAAAAAAAAAGAGAGAGAGAGAAAAAGCCATATTCCTGTTGGAGTGAAGAAATCTGAGAACACGACGGTGATTTTAGAAGAAGAGTCGGCGCCTCGGGTCCTGCAAGCCGCTAAACGATGAACTCCAGCTCCCGCTTTTTGTTTTTTGAGAGGTTTTTAATGAAGTCGTGTGTGTGTGTATGTGTGTGTGTGTGTTTTCATGCATTGCCCCGCGGCCTTGAGCGGCACACTGGGAGAGACGCTCGGACGTCGGTTTCCTGCAGCTCAGCGCGAAACATCGATCAGTCCTGACTTTATTATTTATTTTATTTTATTTAAATTATTATTTTTTTGTACATTTCATCCACAGCTGCCATGACCCCTGAGGAATACGGCGTCTGAAAAAATAATAAGGAGGACGTTCGTTATCTCCGGCTTCGGCTCGCAGCGACGGCGCAGCCTTGACCTCCGAACACCATCGATGTTTCCTCGTCGTCGTTTGAGGACGGAAGAATGAATTCCTCTCTTCCCCGCGGCTCGACGTTAAAGGCAGAGGCTTTCATTCGATAAAAAGTGAGTCTCACAATATAAAAAAAAAAAAAAAAAACAGGTGAAAGCGCGTTGCTTACGTGGGATTTTATGAGAGCGGCAAAAGTTGAAGCTTTCATGAGCATCAAAACGGACATTTGTTCATGTGAAAAGGCCTGTGGATTCTTGTTTTTTATTATTGATTTCAGAATCCGATGATAAAACCTGGTCTGGGAGATGTGGAGCTGCTTTTAATCTGAAGCTCAATCTGCATCCTTGGAGGCTTAATCTGAACATTTAAATGTGTTTATTTAAGGACTAACACTCATTTTTGACCGTATTAGATTAACCCAGGATGATTTTAATCTGTGATCCAATAAAAAGGTGAGAGTTATTCTGGATTAAAAGGCTGCGCTGGAAGGGGTTTTGTGTTTTAACCCCGTTCTGTTTGTTTTTTTGTGAGTCGGTTTGTTCACAGGAGATTTTTAAAACAAATTTTACTGAAAAATAAATCAATGCCTCTACAATCTGGTCAAAGTGGGCGTGGCAGGGGGCGTGGCCTCTCATAAACAGGTGTGTAAGTTGTGGAAAGGTGGGCGAGACTCACTTTTGGTAAATATCCAACACGTGGAGCTGACATCGCGTTAATAATAATAATAAAAATAATAATAACACTAATCCTGATGATAACAGTTTTCAGACACGGGGGCGAGGCTCAAAGTGCTTGATCATAAAGTGAAAAAAACAAGAGAATAAAAGAAAATCGATCTGAAACGAGAGCAAACACTTTGCCATAAAAACAAGCGATCGATTGAATAACAAACAGAGGCAACAAAAGCAAGAACAAATATCAATGCGATCGATCAAAGACGGAGATGAAACAAAAGACACAAACAGTAAAACACGTCGCTCCGTCTCCTGATATTTAATTTTCTGACTTTTTAATGCTCTACATGCCTTTTATTGAGCTGTATTTTATGCATGAAAAGCGCAACATAAATAAAATGTTATTATATTAGGATATAAGAACAAAGTGTGGAGCACAGGAGAGCAGTTTTGAAGTGATGATGTCTTTGCTTCTGCATCGCTGATTAAAAATAAAATTAAAAAATCAAATAAAAAGCTCTTTATACCTGGCGGCGCCCTGGGAGCTTGTTAGCGACTGTTCTTGCTGCCTTTTTCTTTCTTTACTTTTTTGTTTTGGTCTCATTTTTTTTAATATGAGTGCTACTTTGCAGAGCACTTCAGACACAGCCTGCCAAAAAAAAACAAAAAAAATCAAATCCAATAATCCAGAGACGAGCTTGGTCTGGGCGGCGCCGATAAACCGGGCGGCGGCTCCAAATCAGCGAGTGACGCCACGAGAGACGGGCCGATCCCGCGTCCTGTGGCGGCGCTCGACACAAACTGACTTGGGCCGATTCAGAAGAAAAGAAAAGAAAAGAAAAGAAAAGAAAAGAAAAAACAAAATGAAAACAGCGAAATCAGAGAGAAATGTGCAGCCGTCTGCCAGCTAAACAGAGAGACAGTTACACGTTTCCCACTTATTTTCCTGAATGAACATTATTTTTTAACATTCATTGTAACAACAACAAACATTTGAAATAAAAAAAAGGTCATCAATTGCTACTAAAAGTATAAAAAAGTAAAATATTTCAACAGATGTTTTCCTTAAAAAAACTTTAACCTGAAATAAAAAAAAACTAGCAGCCTGACCCCTGTGTCTTTCAGTAAAAATAACTTTAACCAGAAATGAATAAATAAATGTACAATAGGTCGCAGAATAGATTATCTATGAAACTATTTCGACAGAAGGTGTGTTCCCGTAAAAGTAGCTACAGCCTGAAATGAGGAAATAAATCTGACATAAATAAATTGGAGTGATAAAACAGGTCATCAGTCTGTTCACCTGCGCTGCTGCCCGCCTCTGAGCTGTGATTGGTCAGATGGTGACTGTCAATCATCCCCGCGCCACGTGTGTCCACAAAGAACCTTTTAGCAAAAGGTTCCTTACAACAGGTTCTTCAAGGAGACATTTCTTTTAAAAAAAAAAAAAAAAAAAAAGGTCTTTGTGGAGCCAAATGGTTCCCTTTTTAAATGGTTCTTTAGTGATTTTTCAGAATAAAAGCTTCTCTGATGATTGTGTGCAGGTTGAAAACCAACATGAACACGTTGTTGGCCGGTTCTCCACGTTCCTTCTTCCTTCACTCGGTTCCAGACGAGCTATTAAAAATCTTTTCTGATGGTTTATAGAGCGAGACATTAATCCACTCACTGAGAAAATAAAATAATCTGCACTTTAATGAAAAGAACTGTTAGCTGCAGCCCTAAATACATAACTCCAATAAACATGAAGAACCACATGAAGTGAGTGAAGAACCCCAACCCCGAAATAAAGAGGTTCTCCAGCTGCTGAGAGCATTTTGCAGAACCTTTTGAGAACCGGTATGTTTCTGAGAGAGGGAGGGGAAACCATGTCTCTGTTTCTTTCTCTTTATCAGATTTTATTCTTTATATATCTGACTAATCCCAGTGTTTGACTCGTGCTGTTTCTGTTTAAATATTCCTCTAATTTCCTTTCAGAGCCACTGAAACCGAGCGTTTAACCATAAAACCATAAAAACAGTTTAAATGAGGAAATACTTCTGATTTTCTCTCGTCATACAGTTTCTGTGTTTGTGTAAAGGCGGCAGACGAAGCTGCCAACGGTTTTACTAGCGACTGAAGTTGATGCGGAAACCGTCTCCGTCGGCGCTGCGTTACCGTGACAACGTGACGGAGGGCGCAGAGGAAAAGACGGAGAGAGAGAAGGAACGAGTGACCCGGCGAGACGAGCTGTGAAAAGTTCAGCAGACAGAAGATGACACGCCGTCACCGTGTGTGTGTGTGTGTGTGTGTGTGTGTGATGTCAAATGGCAGACGTCGCCCTGCTGCACTGCCAAAAACGTCTCATCACTTTCAGTCTTTTGTTCTTTTTGTTGTTGTTGTTGTTTTTTTAAAAGCGTGAATGGAGCGATCTGCCAAATTCACCGCCTCTTTCTTCTTTTCTTTTTTTCCAGAAACGAGTGACAGGACGTCTGTTATTCTGTCTCTGAGGGAATCAGCATCTTAAACGTTTCTATACGAGAGGAAAAATCACCAAAAGGGGGGAGATAATTCAGCCTGGCTCATGGAAACAAGGCAATGTGGGGGAAATGACACTTGACGTAAGAAAACTAGTGATACAAATTGATTTTTCATGGAGACAAAAAGCATTAATTTGTGTCTTTTAAGGAAATATAACAGTCAATATCAGATTAAATCATTTAATGAGATGTTTTGGGGTTTTTTGGCAGTACACTCGGGGTGTAACAGTTCAACAAACCCATGATTTGGTTTCCGTTTGTTTTGTTTTGTACATTAGGGAGAAAAACATTGCTATTTTTAATGTATTTTGTCTTATTTGCAAAAGTAATTTCTTCCATTCAGTGATTTGCTAACAATATATGAAGTCAACAAACACAAAAGAGGCAGAAGTCGACTAAAAGACGGTTTCAAACAAACGTAAAAACACTTCATCAGTGTGTGGCTGCCTGGCTCATTTCAAATCTGTTGCTAAAACAGTGAAGCCTGTTGGCAGATGTAGAAAACACATCCAGCACCGTCGAGTTTCAGCGTCAAAGGGGTTCGTGTTTTTTCCCATGAATCCTGACAGAAGCAGTCACGAAGTCGAGCATCTCGCTTTGGCTGCAGACTCACCAACAGGAAAGGCTGACGCGCTCGAGGCTCATTTATGCTCAGCGTTAAAATACGAATACAGACGGAGCCTTTCGTTCGTACGCTGCGTTCATTTCGTCTGTATTTCTGCACATCTTCAGGAAGTGGAAATGGATGAAACGGAGCAACTGTGAAATTGAGAAATTGCGGGGGCAGTGCAGCCAATAATTCAAGCGAGTCCAGTCTCTAAGTGAGACACGAAGAGGAAATTTTAAAAATATTAGAGAAAAACAGCCGCCGTCCTGCTGCGGTGATGTGTTTAATGGCCTCCCAGACCGCTGTCCTCCTGTCATGATGTGTTCAAGGACCTCACAGACCACTGTCCTCCTGTGGCAATGCATTTAATGACCTCACAGACCACTGTCCTCCTGTGGCGATGTGTTTAATTACCTCACAGACCATCACAGATCTCCGTCCTCCAGTCATGATGCGTTTAATGACCTCCAAGACCACCGTCCTCCTGTGGCGATGGGTTTAATGACCTCACACACCACTGTCCTCCAGTCGTGATGCGTTTAATGACTTCACAGACCGCCGTCCTCCTGTGGCGATGCGTTTAATGACCTCAGAGACCGCCATCCTCCTATGGTGATGCGTTTAATGACCTCACAGACCGCTGTCCTCAATTCGCGATGCGTTTAATGACCTCACACATCGCCGTCCTCCTGTGGTGATGCGTTTAATGACCTCACAGACCGCCGTCCTCCTGTGGTGATGCGTTTAATGACCTCCCAGACCGCCGTCCTCCTGTGGTGATGCGTTTAATGACCTCACACATTGCCGTCCTCCTGTGGTGATGCATTTAATGACCTCACAGACTGACATCCTCACGTGGTGATGCGTTTAATGACCTCACACACCACCGTCCTCCTGTGGCAATGTGTTTAATGACCTCATAGACCGACATCCTCACGTGGTGATGTGTTTAATGACAGACCGACATCCTCACGTGGTGATGTGTTTAATGACCTCACACACCGCCGTCCTCCTGTGACGATGCATTTAATGACCTCACAGACCGACATCCTCACGTGGTGATGTGTTTAATGACAGACCGACATCCTCACGTGGTGATGTGTTTAATGACCTCACAGATCGCCGTTCTCCAGTCATGATGTGTTAAATGACCTCACACATCGCCGTCCTCCTGTGGCGATGCATTTAATGACCTCACAGACCGACATCCTCACATGGTGATGTGTTTAATGACCTCACAGACCGCTGTCCTCCAGTCGTGATGTGTTTAATGACCTCGCCGCTGAGTCGCCGCCGATCACGAGTGACGGAGACGCTCAGTGAGAAACTGTCAGGTTTAAAATGACGGTGAGCCCGAGGGAGGGAGGGGGGGATTAGCAAGCCTGTGGTTCCACTCAAGTGTGTGTGTGTGTGTGTGTGAGAGAGAGTGTGTGTGCATCCAACTCCAGGAAAGGCTCCCTCTGCTCTCCAGTTGATCCTCCCTGCGATATCAAGTCCTTATCAAACACACTTGATCGACACTTAAACCCGCTCGCCGCCGCGGAGCACGCTCGCTAAAATCAGACGAGGAGCACTTCCAGCGTGTGATTCACCGTCTTCAGTCATTTTCATTTCAAAAGTCGCCTCTCGCCGTTTTCCCGCCGCGCTGATTGTTATCCGGCGGGCTTTACGCCGGGATTTACAAACAAGAATCCTTCAAATCCCGGCAGGCCGTCGTCATGTGCAGATGAGCGCGCTAATCTCCCGCCGTGACCGAAAACAGGCTTCTCCCAGGCAGCCGTGTGTTTACTTTAAGTGACAGCAGATGAGGACGGCGTTTGAGATTTCCTCCAAGGCCCTGAAAGCATCGGAAAAGTCAAACCGCATCGGAAAACGAGCGGCATCCTCTCAGGTTTTTTTTGCAGGGAAAACGAGATTTGAACGCTGAAACGGGACAAAATGAGACTTGAGTGTCCGTTTGACGTGATTTTGTCCTGATTGGAGAGGAAGAGCGGAGCCTCACAGTAAGATTCAAGATTCCTTTAGTGTCACTTCACTAAAGGAAGTACAGCCAAACTCACACTTGCCATTAAAAAACAGAAAAGAGTTCAAACGGACTAAAACAGAAAAACAGTACAAACTAAAATCAGAATCAGAAACACTTTTTACCGATCCCCGAGGAGAAACAGGGTCAGTGGCAGTTGCTCAGATTCTCAAGAGAGGAATTAAATGATAAGAAAATAGAAATAAATGCAAAACATATGCCTTGCAAAATTTAAAAAAAAAAAAAAAAAAAAAAGTATGTGCAAAACTATATGCATGAAGTCTCAATGTGTGCATTAATCCTGCAAATATTACAACAGTAAAGACAGAAATAAAAACTAACAGTTAAACTAAACAGAGCTATTTAAGGTGCCAAATGAATAAGTGAAATATATATATATACAAAAAAAACAAAACAAAAAAAAAACTACGGTATAAAGACAAGATATGAACAATATAATCAAAGTCACAGTTATCTGCAGCGATTGCGGAGCTGCAGTGGCCTTGTGATACTGATAAAAACACAGTATGGATATAAAACTGAATATAATATAAGACTGAATTGCAAGTTTAATTCACATTTTGTTTGGCAATGATGGTAATTCTCCAAAGTTTTCCCGAGGAATGTATGGAAGAGTTAAATAACACACGAGGGAAATTACTGGTCAGCAGGAAACACACACACACACACACACACATGCACACACACATAAACATACGTGCAAACTGAATCCATAATGCAATTGACCGCTGTGGAGATCCCGAGTGTGTGTGTGTGTGTGTGTGTGTGTGTGTGTGTGTTCGGTGCATTTAAAGAACCAGAGGGAGAAAAAACCTGTGTTCTCTCGTCCTCAGAGCCTCAGCAGGACGGAGAGAATCCAAACACAGGATCTGCATTTCAGGCAGGAAATCCCTCCGACGGTCCAGGGAACACGTTCCCGCGTTCTCCCCGGAAGATTAAGGGAAATGAATAAAACAGAACCTGTGATCTGACGGGTTTTCGCAGATCCATGTTTTCTTTGCGAGCAGCAAAACGAGCTGTAGGCCTCGTCGCAAGTATTTTAAAAAGTAACTAAACCAAGTTTTTCAGGTGAGTGGCACGAGCTCCTCCTGCAATATTAAAGGTGCAACACGTAGAATCAGCTGATTGTCACTACATTCACTTTAAAACATGGATAAAGAGATGAAATCATCACTTAATTAGTCCCATATTTGACTAGAAATGGATTTGAGTAGATCTGGCATTGAGTTGGGGAGTCTACATTCACTCACGTCCCAGTTGCAGCCATTTTTATTGGTGGGGAACAGGCTGAGTAATCTCACTGACACTTTAATCGTGAAAAAAACCAAGCAAATAATCAGGAATCGTAGATATCTAGACCGGCAATCTGAATATAAATGACGAAACATTTGCAAAACATAATGTGTGTGTGTGTCTCCAATGACCACGTGTTTTTATCTAATAAGAGGAAGTTTTCAATGTGTTCATGTCACTTAAGTCATTTTCATTGCAGCAAAACGGGACAAACTGAGCAACTGTGTCAGAAAAAAACAGAAATCATAAATGCAACATCGATTCTTGGCAATAAAATTGACGTCTGATACTGTATTACTACGCAAAATACTGCAATACTGTGCGATATCAGTTTCTTTCCACCGGTAAAGCAGAGTGACACATGATGGTAAAACACCAGAGTGCTGTTATAACTGAATATCAACACTCATGGACTCGAATCAGACCAGTTTACCTCTTTATTTATGAACAACATTTACGGAAACGTCTCCAAATGTCTCCGGTGACATCTGTAGCTGGGTTTCCATCCAAATACATCGGAATTTTTGAGCGAATTTTGTCAAAATGCGCAAAAGAAAATGCGAATTTATGCCTGTTTCCATTAGTTTTGTTTTGCGATTATTGAGAGGAGAGTGCGCCGTGAGATGATGTCATAAGATAGCGTCTGTGTGTCGACTGAACAACAACAAACACTCAGCTGACACTCAGCAGCTGATCAGGGACAGATTCCTGCTGAACTCGTCGGCTCTTGGGAGAAGTCTGCTTACTATTTTGGCAGCGCTAACTTCGTACCCAACCATCCTAAATAAGAGACTAATAATAATAATAATAATAATGATAATAATAATAATAAGACTGTAGTGTAGAAGTGTGACGTGGTATCCGGTCCAGTCATCGTTTATTCGCAAAACCTGTTTCCACAGCAAAAAGTCGCATTTTCTTTTATCGATACGCTGAGAAATCCACCCCCTCCAAGCGTAGAAACTTTTTTGCAAATTTTTGGCCGTTTTTCGAATTTCTGGCATTTCCATCCAAGTTTTTTTTTCGCCATTTCTGAAAATGTGAATAGAAATAGGCGGATTGAAACCCAGCAAGTGAGCGTGTCCGGCTGTTGCTTTCAACTGAATTTGTAGAGAATGGAATCGAAAACCTGCAAAAACACGGAGCGGGAGGCGGAGGCGTTTGCGGACCGCGTAAGCCCGGCGGCTGTCGTCTCCGCCGCGCTCTCATTGGTCCACGGCCCTCACAGCGGAGTGTTACAATTAGTCTGACAGGGAAAATATTGACGTGTGAAAACGCTGCACGCCGCGTCTTTACGTGCAGCTGGCTGGGGACTAATTAAACAGGAACCGCCGGCAGAGAGCGAGGCGTGTTTGGGGAGCAGACGCTGCTGCGTGTGCAGGGAGCGGCGGCAGCGAGGTGGGTCAGCGCCCGCAAGGCATTCTGGGTTGGACGCCGCTCCCCCAAGGTTGCCGGGAGGGAGGGGAGGCCGGGGCGTCTGAGCCCATCGCAGGTCGTGTGCCGTGAGCCGCGCCTGTTTAATGCATGCGCTCTCCGGCGTGAAGCGTCTTTCGTCAGGGACCGCCGGGCGGGAGGATTTACATTCCGCTTGTTAAGCCGGCGCTCGTCTCCGCGGCGACGGGAAACGAGGCGCGGCGGCTCGCCCGAGGTCGCGGCGGCTGATTGGCATGTTGACTCGCCCGGTGACCTCCCGGTTCAAGGATGATCTCTCGTCGCCTGATGAGCCGTCCAGCACCGGAGGAGGAGGAGGAGCAGAGGAGGAGCACGTCAAACCAACAGCGATGCAGCGATAATGAAGCAACAAAAACAGCAAACACATGGAAATAAAGTCGAATCGATAAAGAAAAACTCCCATGGTTCCCCTCCTGATTCTGATTCTGACTCTGAAAAGATGATTATTTCATGACAGCTGGTGAGAGGAGGAGACGGGAAAAGCGCCAGACGTGAGGACGTGGCGTTCACTTTCCCTGATTTACGCGTCAAATAAGTGACAGTTCAGTTCAGTTCAGTTCAGTTCATTTCTCCTGAGGCCAAAGAAACGTAAATCTGGAGGCAGTTATCTCTTTAAAACCTGAGCGAATGAAGTCGATGGCTTTCAAAATAATGGATGGAAAAAGACAATTAGCATTAGCAAAAAAAAAAAAAAAAAAAATTACAAGATTGCCAGAAAATTTCTAATAATAATAATAACAATAATAATAATAATAATAATAATAATAATAATAATAATAAATACCAGAAAAATTACCCAGGAAAATGAATATATCAAATAAAAAAAATAATTAATTAATAAAAAAAAATATATATATATATATAGACATATTGCCTACATGGTCATATAAAAAAAGGTTTTGTTTTTTATTTATTCATTTATTTTTTGAAATTCAACAGTGCAGTGTCTGTCTGTGTGACTTTTTCTATTTCTGTATTCATAGCTCTGATATTTTTGTAGGATTACTGCACATACGTATACATAGTGCACAAACGATTTTTCTTTTACCAATTTCTAACGCACATATTTCTATGTTTCTTATTTCTTTTTCTATTTCCTTAATGCTTGTAAAATATTTTTCTCTTGAGAATTTGCACAGCTGACCCAGTTTCTCCTCGGCGATCAATAAAGTTTTTGTCATTCTGGTTCTGATTTTTTTTTTTTTTTTTTTTTTTTTTTTTTTTTTGTATTTTATTTCAAGAAACCAATTCAACCAATTAAAATTATAAATTGAGCTATGCAGTTTAATTTGGTGTCAGATTTCTTGTGTTTCACTGCCTGTGTGAGGAAGAGGAGCTCGGCCTGGCGCTCTGGAGCTGCTCATCTTCCTCAGCCTGACAAAGGAGGAAAAACGAGTGAAAAACGACTCGCATGTGGAGGGAAAGAATCCAAACTGTCTGGCTGATGCTCGTAAATCTGTGCGGCCTCTGAGCTCTCTGCTATCACAGGTCCTGCTCGCACCATAAATTATCATCTGTAATCCCCCAATTATCATAAGAAAAGACAAATCCAACTCTGTTTTCATACCAACAGCACACCATAAAAAAAATTTCCATCTGAACAAGTCGCTCAGGCTCATCTTCACCGTTCAAATCTGTTTTTCTTCAAAAAAGGTCAGAAATCTGCCAGAGGGATTAGATAATCCCACTTGTTTCCAGTGCAGTTTTCAGATTTTTCTTTCAGTATGAATGTGTTGTTCTTGATTTAACCACAGGAGTCATTGACAGATGCTGTGATCTGTCGAATGGATTTTGGCCACTGGAGCTCTAAAGCCACAATTGAGGATTGAATGTTTTCGGTAATTTTGTCATTGTCATTGTAATTTTTCAAAATTTTCATTCATTTTCTTGCTGGGTTTCTTTTCAGCTTTTTTTCCACAATTTTCTCGTCATTTTTTTCCCAACTTTTTTTTTTTTTTTTTTTGGTTATTTTAATTTTTTAAGCTGTTTTTCAGTTTTTGTCAGTAGTTTCTTTTTCATTTATTTTCCTTTTTTTGTTGTTGCAGCGTTTTCAGTGATTTTCTTGTCATTTTCTTGTAATTTTCCCAAACTTTTTTGGTAATTTTTTGTCTTTTTTTTTTTTTTTTTTTTGTCTTTTTTTCAACCTTTTTGGTAATTTTCTTGGCATTTTCTTGTATGTTTTCCCCAATTTTTCCAGTAATTTTATTGTCAGTATTTTAACCCAATGTTTTCAGTAATTTCAATGTCAATTTCATTTTTATTTTATTTTCTAGCTTTGTTTTTGGCATTTTTTGTTGTTATTTCATCCTTATATTTTTGTGGTAATTTTCTTGTCATTTTACTGTCAGTCATTTTCCCAATGTTTTTGGTAATTTTGTCATTTTTTGTAATTTTCTTCCCCAAACTTTTTTTTTTGTAATTCCATAATTTCCTTATATTTTTCCCGATCTTTTTCAGTAATTTTCTTGTCATTTTCTGGATTTTTTTTTTTTTTTTAGGTAATTTTGTTTTAATACAATACATTTGTTTGCAAGGAAATTCTTTTAGTGAGTTTTATCACCTTACAGCAAAGTGAGGGAATCTGCAGCGTTGAGAGTTCTGCTTTCACCATAACTGTAAAATCAACACGTTTGTTCATTTATGGAAAAATTAAGACTTCACACTGTAAAAAAAATGTCTGTTTAAGATAATTTAGCTTCATATTCAGTATGAAAGTCTGAGTGGAAAACAGCCACATAGCGTGAGAGATAATTCCACTTGTTCACAGTGCATTTCCAAACTTGCTCAGCTGTTTTATCAAGAAAATAACAAAAATCTCGAGAAAGTCTTCGGGGGGAAAAGAGAAACAGTGGAATCATCTCACACTGGCTTTGTTTTTCATCTGAGTGACGAGGGGACGTGACGCTTTGAGCAGAGGACTGGATTAAAGGGCTTGTTAACTTTATGGGCCATGAGCTTCACACTGCCACTCTGTGCCGTGACGTGACGTGTGTGTGTGTGTGTGTGTGTGTGTGTGTGTCTTCTGACGTGAATCCGAGCCAGATGGTGCTCACATGTGCCGCATCTTCCAGCTCCAGGCGTGTTGATTGTACTCGTCACCGGCCCCTAAATTTAAACCCTTGTTTATCGCTTCATCTCTGCTCAAACATTTGGAGAGACGCCAAACGGCGAAAAGCCCTGCGTCACGTCAGCGGCGGCCTCCGGCTGCCAAACTCAGACAGCCCACGCCAATGTTGGTTACGGTTATAATGTCAAACTGCATGTTTTTAGACGAGTTATTAAGCAACAGAAAAATCACATCTGAACTTAATAACTCTGTGTGTCTGTGAGTGTGTGTGTGTGTGTGTGTGTCTGTGAGTGTGTGTGTGTGTGTGTGTGTGTGTGTGTGTGTGTGTGTGTGTAACTGAGCTGAGAGGGAAGCGCTGTGCCTTGTAATTAAAACCAGAAAAATCTTGCGCACTTTTTTTTTTTGTACGAGTTCACTGAGAAAAGGTGAGTTACCTGACTGACAGCGCAGATCAGAGGCGTGACGGGAACATTAGTCAAAAATTTAAAACTAATTATTTGTGTGTATAATAAAATAAAATAAAATAATAACTGGACAATTTGTGAAATAAAAAAAAAAAAAACATACTGCAATGGATTACCGTTACGCAAAAAATAAACTAACTGACTATCTAACTAAAATAAAATTAATAATAATAATGATAAGAAGAAAATAAAATTACTGAAACACTATTAAAAAAAATGAGGAAAAAATTACTAGAAAAGTAATAGTAAAAATATAAAAAATAAAAAAACACAAAACGGGAAAAAAAAAATAGTTAAAAAGTAAGGTAAGGTGATATTGTTAAATATCAGATCAGTGAAAACCCTGTACATGGGAGTGTCAGGTTGAAAGCAGCAGGATCGGGACGTCCCAGAGAGTCAGGGGTAACTGAGATTTAAATCTGAAACCTGCTAAGAGCTTCTCAGGACAAATCTGAACCAAATTTAAGACTCGTTTCTGGAAAAATCACCTTTTTGGTACCCAAATAAACATTGCAGACCAGCTCTGTGAGATGTGGTCTGGTGCTGAGGTCAGTGTTCGGTAGCTCGAAAACTCCCAGATTATAAACTCATAGAAAAAACTCAGAAATACACTTTTTCTCCAGTCAGAGATCCAGTCAGAAGGAAATCCTGCTGGTTTTCACCCACAATCTCAATCTTCTCCTCAGGATCTGGACTTTGAAGAGACGTTGCCGTGACTTGGGCCGATTCAGAAGAAGACAATCTGGTGATTCTGGGCTAAAATCAGCAGGATTTCCTTGTTCCTGAATCCCATTGGAAAGCAGAATTTGATGAGGTGATCAGCTGCAGGCCTGAGACACGGCCAGCAGCCGCAGAGGCAGCACATGTGGAGACTTGGGCAAAATGTAAAACAATATCTCTGAGTTTTTCTTCTCTTTAACTGTGACTTTATAATCGCAGAGCTTTCCTCTTGGAATATTATCCCCTCCCCTTCCTCCACGGCTCCATTATTTTTTTGTTTCCCCCTACAATGGCCCTCATAAACCGCCGTACTGATCAGTCAGTGTGTGTACACGCTGCAGAAATTATGCAGCTATGCAATAGGATCTACCTAACCCCTCCTAAAAAATATCCCTCCTATACACCAATCAGCCATAACATTATGACCACCTGTCCAGACTAATGCAGGTCAGGTCAGCAGCTCTGCCATAAATTCTTCCTTTTAATAAAGTTTATAATGTTCAGTTTGTGTTGGAGAATGTGTAAATTTAATTCTGTGTTTATTGTTGAGGTTGTAGTTTGCAGAGCTCTTGTACTGGACTACATTATACTGAGAGGTGTTTCAAATTTTTTGTCCTCCCTATTTAATATACAATGAGGTTGGACAGAATAGTGGAAACAGCTGTCAGTAAAGTGCAGTCCAGTCCAACAGCAGCACTAACTACGAGCTCAATGCCAAACATAGAAGTGAATGAACACCTCTGTTACCGTGACAAGAAGACAAGCTGAGCATTTACAGCTGAGAAAGCAGCACTGCATACATATGACATATATATTATATGTTATATATATTATTCCATTAAAATATTTTTGAAAACAAACAGAGTTTCCTCATTTGAGGTCTCAGAAGGTTCGATTCTGACTCGGTCGGTTCCAGAATTCCCGTCACAGAGGAGCATCGGAACGCCGTCACAAAGCTCCTCTGTGACGTCGGCGACACACAGCAGACACCTGGACCTGCGAGTGTGTCCGGACTTTCATTTCCAAAGTGATCGCCTACAGTAAGCATGTCACTGAAGCAGGCTCAAACTAAGGAGCTCCATCATAGAACTCCCAAACAGACCTTCATCCCTGTTGACCCCCAGCTCTCCACGGGCAGATTCAGCCGCCAAAGGGAGCTGTTCAGGGTCAACCTGAAGAAAAGGAGGGAGTGGATGCTGGAGCCTTCTCCTGAATTTAAAAAGGCCCAGGAGAGGAAGAGGAGGGAGGAAGAGCTCCGAAAAGAGAGAGAGAGGAGGGAGGAGGAGGCGGCCAGAGAGAGAGAGGCCTATGAGAGAGAGAAAAGAGAGAGAGAGGCCTGTGAGAGAGAGAAAAGAGAGAGAGAGGCCTGTGAGAGAGAGAAAAGAGAGAGAGAGGCCCAAGAGAGAGAGAAAAGAGAGAGAGAGGCCCATGAGAGAGAGGCCCAAAAAAAGGAGGAGGAGGAGGAAGAGGCAGCAGGAGTCCCAGAGGCAGAAGTGGAGCTGAAGCTCGGCTTCTGGGAGAAGCTCCAGGCCTGGACCTTCAGGCAGCAGAAAGACCGCAACCTGAAGAGGATCTCCAGGACTCTGAGGCAGGAGCACAACTGCTGCAGCTGTGAAGGTGAGTCAGGTTAGGAGTTGTATCCCCCTCAGGGATGTGGAGCTTCACACACACATTGTTGTATTTTTTCAAAGTGGTGTGTGAAACCATTAACAATAATATAGTCAGTCTCCAATTCATTTAAATTTAACCTTTATTTCTTTTTTTTAATTATTTATAATTTAATATAACTTAAACAGCTCAGGGACATTCATGCAATATTGTTTGAGCACCTTTTGCACCGTCAACTTAAAATAATGTTCTGTTTTTTACAGAAGGGCTGAAGTTCGCTGAGCGGCAGCAGTGGAAAAGAAAGAAGCTGCTGAGAAAGGAGGAGGAGAGACAGAAGAGAGAGGAGGAGTGGAGAGCTCAGCAGCTGGAGAAGGCCAGAGAGAGAGAGAAAAGAGAGAGAGAGAAAAGAGAGAGAGAGGCCCGAGAAAAGGAGGAAGAGGCAGCGTCCACGGCAGCAGAGGAGGAGCTGAAGCTCGGCTTCAGGGCGAAGCTCCAGGCCTGGACCTTCAGGCAGCAGAAAGAAGGAAACCTGAAGAAGATCTCCAGGTCTCTGCAGAAGGAGCACGGCGTCTGCTGCAGCTGTGAAGGTAAGTCAGGTCGCTCACTCAGCAGGAGGAGTGACGGCAGCGTGGCCTCCTTCAGAGCCGCTGCAGCTCCGTCACCTCCACACTCACCTGTCCACCTGTCCACCTGTCCACCTGTCCACCTGTCCCTTTTCTCCTGCAGTGGACGGCTGCCCGGAGGTGGCTGAGCGGCAGCAGAGGAAGAGGAAGAAGCTGCTGAGGAAGGAAGAGGAGAGACAGAGGAGAGAGGAAGAATGGCGAGCAGAGCAGCAGGAGAAGGCCCGCAGGAAAGAGGAGAAGAAGAAGAAGAAAGCAGAGTAGAAGGAGGACTTCTCGGGCCCATCCTAATTTTTTTTATTTTTTTTTTTCATCTTGAAAACAAAATCTCCTCCTGATGAGACCTTTTGTCCTAAACTGAGGAAAGGATCCCAACCAACTTCACCTTCAGCATCCTTTCCCATTTTAACACACACACACACACACACACACCACCACCACCACCACCACAACCCTTCACTCCTCTCAATCTCCACACCCCTTAAACCCTACACACTCTAACACCACACACACACACACACACACACACACACACACACACACCACCACCACCACCACAACCGTACCCTTCACTCCTTTCAGTGTCCACGCCCCTTAAACCCTACACACTCTAACACCACACACACACACACACACACACACACACAAAAGGTCTCATCATGATTGGCAGATTAGATTTTTTTTTTCAAGATGAATGTGTGCTCTTAAAAAGGACGTCGGCAGTTTATTTTCCAGCGCTCCACACATCCCAGCCTGGGAGCCGGGACGTCCTGAAAAGCTCCACGTCCTTTTTAAGAGCGCACCTCGGGCGGCACGGTGGCTGCTGGTGAAACACTGCGGCCTCACAGCGAGGGGGCGGGGCTTGGGCTCGCAGCCCCGCCCTCTCTGTGTGGAGTTTTCGTGGTTCTCCCCGTGTCTGCGTGGGTTTCCTCCGGGCGCTCCGGTTTCCTCCCACACTCCAAAAACACGACTAAATTTGCCCCATCAGTAAAATCAATTGTCTCTCCCTCAGCTGAGGCTCCCTGATCGCTGCTTTTTACTCAATAAGTCTCTTTACTGTACTTTGTTGGCTAGATGCTGTTATTTCATATTTTATTATAAGTTCTGCCAGTTCAATTTTGCTCAGAGAAGGAAGGAGGACATTATTTCAAGAATCACACATGAAGTGCAATTATAAGGAAGAGGATTTGGGCCGACCAGTAAATACATCAATAAACACATAAATAAACTGACTTCTGAGATTTATCTCAGAAAAAAGTCATAATTCTGACTTTTCTATCATAATTCTGAGAAGAGAAGAGGTTCTTTTTCTTCTGATGCGTGCACATCAGAATTTGATCAATAAATATACACACTCAGAGTCACTTTATCAGCTCCACCTGTCCCGTCTGCTGCAGCTCAGCTCAGCAGCTCTGCCTTAAATTCCACCTTTAAACAAAGTTTATAATGTTCAGTTTGTGTTGACATTGTGGAGAATGTGTCACTTTAATTTTGTGTTTGTTATTGAGGTTGTAGTTTGCAGAAGTCTGCTACTGGACTACATTATACTGAGAGGTGTTTCTAATTTTTTGTCCTCGCCTATATAATTTACATGAGGTGGGACATAATAGTGGAAACAGCTGTCAGTAAAATGCAGTACAGGCCAACAGCAGCACTAACTATGAGCTCAATGCCAAACACAGAAGTGAATGAACACCTCTGTTACTGTGACAACAAGACAAGCTGAGCATTATAGGCAGCAGGAAAGGAAACTTTATGGCACAGCAGGTTGGATTAGACTGGATTAGACTGTGCAGGTGGTCGCGATGTTTTGGCTGATCAGTGTGTATATATCTGTAGCTATAATAAATACGTACAGCAGCGCGTGAGCGTCGGTCATTAGCAGCTTCCCTTCCGGACCCGCTGGATGTGCAGGAATGACCTCAGCAAACACGGAGGGTCTTAGCTGTCCACCTTCATAGAAAAGCCCCCGAGTGCTGCAGTTAAAAATAGCTTGTTTGAGTGTGTGCTCATGGCAGGTATGGAGCGCTGCTGCTGTGTGTGTGTGTATGTGTGTGAGTGTGAGTGTGTTGGGGGGGGGCTAAACTCAAACCCCAGGGCATTTGTACCACCACTACTTAGAGGCATGACTCAGCCGGGCCTGCTGCCTCGTGTAACTCGGGTATTATCCGGAGGCCGATATAAATTGATTCAGACGGACGCAGAAGGTATCAAGCCGGTGTCGTGCCGGCCGCTGAGCCCGGCTCTGCGTTTATTGCTTGTTTTAGGATTTCATGTCGGAGTCTGTTCCGCAGCAATGGGAGGTGTGTGTTCACCGATCCACAGGAGCTGATGTAACCGCTGCACAGCTCGCCCCATTTTTTCCCAGTATTTCAAGCCACAAATTGCGCCGTATCACCTCCAGCACGACGTCGGGTAAAATTAACAGCAGCTTGCGTGGTGTGACGGCTGCGGAGGAACGAGCCGATTGCTGAAAAATTGGTTTACAACGTGCAGCTTGCTGTGTTTTTTTTGGGCCGAGATCCCTGCAGGGGCGATTTGCAGCACAAAGGAAGTCTGTCTGTGTAGCTTTTGCGGGTTGGAAGATGCTGATTCGCAGATTAATCCGGGGATTTATTTTTTAATGCTTTATCTGATTGGTACCATTTTCCTTGTTTGCAAAACCAGAAAAAAGTCCTATGTTAAAAGGATCAGGATCAGTAAAATCAGTGTTTGTAGATTCAGGAAAACATCCTAAATTGGCAGAAAATGTAAATGCTTTCTGATTTTTTTGTCGTCCCCCTCCATGTAACGTGTGTCATTACTGTGTCACGATGGTGGGATAATATGTCAACCCTGTTACGATCAAGGAGCCCAGGCAGGAACCCCACATGTCCAATTCTGGCAAAAATTTCCACGTTAACAAGATTTCTGGGGTGAAAATCTTTCTGTTATTCAAACAGGGTAAAAAAAAAACAAGTCAACATGTTGATGAGCTCTGGAAAAAGTGGCATAATCTCATCCCACTGGCAGATTTTCCACCTTGTTTGAAGAAAAAAAATAAGATTTTAACACTGAATATGCTTTTTTCAGTGTTTTGGGATGCAAAAAAACAACATTATTGTCCCTGTAGTTGCCTTTTAAACAGTAACTTGTTGCTCTTGCTGCTTTTCAATCAGAATTTTTTTTGTTGTTGTTGTTGTTGGGATTTCATTATGGTTTCTGAATTTTGCCTATGCACAAAATGGGTTGAATAACAGGATGCTTTTCTTAAGGGTTTGGGATGGAGTCAGGTGTTTTT